>NW_007728662.1:202083-216884 GCF_000696425.1 Galeopterus variegatus | reverse complement strand
CGGGTGGCCGAGCGGCTGCCGCGGTGAGTGCCCGGCCTCGCCCTTGGGGTCGGGGGAGGTTGCCGGCTGGGCGCCGGGCGGTGAGGCGCTCTCGCCGCTCCCGCCTCCATTTTCCCGGCGGCCGGCCCCGCCAGCCAGAACCGGGGCGGAAGGCTGCAGCCCGGGGCGGGGTCGCTGCCGGACTCCGGCCGGGGCCCGGGCAGACCCGACCGCGCCCAGCGATGCGGCCAGCGGATGGGTGGGGGTTGGCGGGGCCTGGGCTGCTCCCTGCGGCCCCCGGGGGCAGCGACAGAGGGAGACAATGAGATATGGGGCCGCCTGGGAAGGGTGAGGGTGGGTTTCTCCGACCCGGCATCGGGCGCTGGTGGCTCGGGACCGCGGGGAGGAAAGGACTCTCTTCCTATTAGCTGCAGAAACCAGTAACTCTATGTCGGGTTGCTCGGGTTCGCTGTCCCCCATCTTTCATAGATGAGTTCAGTGCCGAGGTTTAGAAAGGCGGGGCGCCTCCTGTGTGTGCTAATTAAGCAGTCTCAGTCATTGCTCCATTGCTTCCTAGCCCCGTCTCATCTTTCCGTGCCTATGTACATTCCCGCCGGAAATCCACTGAAATTCGTGGGGGGTGGGGGCAGTGCAATAGCGTTAGTTAGGATGCCTTCGTTTTAAGACGGTTTGAAAGATGTGGTTTTTCTTATTTCAGACAGAGTCTTAGAGTGTCCCCACCGTGTGAGCTGGAAACCGCATAAGCCTTATTGCTTATGGAGCACGAAGAAGTGGCTTAGTATGAAATAAGAGCTTTTTGGAAGGCTATGAGTGTTACATGTGCCTGTGTGTGTGCATTATATTCTGTGGGCAGAGCAATTGGGGGAGTCTGGGAGAATGGAAAGGTCCTTCACTCAGTCTCCCAGTAAGAGTTGATATTATCTGCAGCATTTCTTATGGAGATCTAGAGAGCTGCCTGTGTATGTAAAGTCCGTTGTAAAGGAACAGTAAAGATAACAACGGGCTAGGGGTGAGGCGTGGTCGGATTATTAAAGAGCGGTATTGAGTCCAGGGAATATTAAATTTAGCAAACGTTTATGGAATACCTGCTCTGTCAGGCAGGGTGGGGGACACAAAGTGAACTAGACCTACAGCATGGGGTGGTGGAAAGAGCTCTGTGGAGCCGGGGGAACCCCCACTGTTCCAGACTCACTGGCTAGTAATGTGATGTTGGATAAGCTATTGAACTCTTTACAGTACGTTCCCTATCAGTAAAATGGGAGTAACGCTACTTGTTTACCTTCCCAGATGGTTATCAAGCAGATTAAGTGAGATAATTATGCAAAACGTGTAGCCCATTGCTTGGCACTGAGGTGTTTAACAAATGTGAATTCCTTTCCTCCCTCCCCTACTGCTCTCTGGGGATTTTCTTGGGAGAGGGTGGGAAAGAAGTCAATATAGGTAATTGCAGTACAGCGCATTATATAATAAAATGTTGAAGTAGAGGTGTAGAATAGGGGAGCGAAGAGCGAGATTAAATCTGTATTGGGGAAATGGGGGGAAATTCGTGGAAGCGGCGGCATTTAAGTGGAACCTTTAAGGATAGGTGGGATTTCAGCAGATGCAGATGGGAAGGGGGAGGACATTCCACATAGAGGTGGTGTTATCCTTTGAGAGCTGAATTAAGGAGGAAGACCATTGGGGGAAGGGCAGAATAGAGACGCTCAAAAGCTTTTTAGCTCTTGTTGAGTCTGACCTTCAAAGATTGTCTCTGTTATTTTGCTTTTTGTGTCGTGAATTTCCCAGAAACCAGATATAGCCCTATTCAAGTAAGTACAAAAATGTCTGCAAAGCTTAAGACATGATTTCTTGGATTAGACATTTTATATTTATTTGAATTGCTGCTCTCTTCTGTTTGAATTTAATAAAGAATTATTTGTACATTTTCCTTGTGGTGAATATTAGCTCTATTTCGTAGAAGCAGCAGCTAATTTTTCAGACTCAAGTCGTCTCACTAAGATTATATAGTAAGTAACTGGCTGAAATGAGTGGAGTAGTGAGCATGTATTGAGTGTGTTTTCACAAATATTTAACTTTTCTGAAAAGGGGTTTTTAACCATTGTCTGAGGATAATTATTGGGTTTTTTTTCCTTTGGTTTCACTACCTTTTGGTTCCCATCCCATAGTTACCATCGTGGATAATGATCACACTGTTCACAGATTTCTTGGATACACATACAGTCTCATGGCTTTGCTTGCCTTGGTTGAATGGAGGTAGTTGAATGTCAGCATTAGTGTTGTTAATCTCAAACTCTTGTTTTAGGAAGATTAATATTAGTGAAACAAGATATATGATCTCAGGCAATGAACTTATCTTGGGCTCTTAATTCCTTTACCTATAAAATGAGAAGTTTTGATAAGATCACTGGTTTTCAAACTGTGTTTTACTGAACTCAACAGTTTTGAGGAGAGGGTTTGGAGGGTCTGCAGATGTTTGACTTAAATCTTATTTAAAATATATTTTAAATTCGTAATAATAAAAAGTGACTACTGTATGACATGCACTATTTTAAACACTTTATATGTATTAACTTATTTAACCCTCCCATAACCCAATGAAATAGGTTTTGTTATTATTTGAGAAAAGAGGCACAGACAGTAAGTTATTGCCGAAAGACTACAGAGGTATAAAATGGCAGAGCTGGGTTTAAAACTAGGCAGCCTAATTCTTAAGCTTGTATTCTTAACCAGCTTCCTGTACTGTGACCATAGTAAAAATAAACAGCACACACATTCATTTTTTTTATTTGTGATCAAGTATACATAACATAACCATTTTAACCATTTTTAAGTGCACAGTTCAGTGGCCTTAATCATACTGGGGCAGCCATCATACTATCCATCTCCAGAACTTTTCATCATCTGAACTGAAATTCTACCAATTAAACAGTAGTAACTCCCTACCTACCCTCCCCCCAGCCTCTTAGTAACAACTTTTCTTCTTTCTGTCTCTATGAATTTGATTATTTTAGGTACTTCATGTAAGTGGAGTCGTACAATATTTGTTCTTTTGTGTCTGGCTTATGTCACTTAACATACTATCTTCAAGATTCATCCATGTTATAGCAGGTATCAGAATTTCATTCCTTCTTAAGGCTGAATAATATTCCAGGTGTGGATATTTGGGTTGTTTTCACCTTTTGGCTATGGTGAATATGCTGCTATGAACATTGGTGCACAATTATCTATTCCAGTCCCTGCTTTCAGTTCTTTTGGGTATATACCCAGAAGTGGAATTGCTGGTTCATATGGTATGTTAGACTGTTTCTCTTGCTTATAACAAAATATCTGGAACTGGGTAATTTATAAGAAAATGAAAATTGATTGCTTATAGTTTCAGAGCCTGGGATGTCCAAAGTCCAGGGAACACATGCGGTGAAGGTTTTCTTTGGTGTTGACTTTACAACAATGCAGCAGTCTCACATCGCAGAAAATGGCACAGCAGAGAGAGAAAGAGGCTTTCACATGCTCTCCTTTTAAAACCCTCAAAACCACACCCCTGGCCACCATTATTAATCCATTCACTACTGCATGGTCTTACAATCTAATCACCTCTTCAAGACCCCACCTTTCAATTACCATATTAGGATTTCCCACTTTCAACAGTTACAGTGGGAATTAAGCTTCTAATATGTGGGCTTTGGGGGACACAATTCAGTCAGTCCACAGCATATGATAATTATGTATTTAATTTTTTGAGGAACTGCCATTTTGCTTTCCACAGCAGCTGCACCGTTTTACTGTCCCACTAGCGATGCACAAGGATTCCAGTTTCTCCACATCCTTGCCAACACTTGTTATGTTCTGTTTTTTGGTTTTTTTAAAATAATAGCTGTCTTAATGGGTGTGAAGTGGTATCTCATTGTGGTTTTGATTTGGATTTTCCTAATGATTAGTGTGTTGAGCATCTTTTCATGTGCTTACTGGCCATTTGTATATGTTTGGAGAAATGTCTATTGAAGTCCTTTACCTGTTTTTAAATTGGGTTGGTTGCTTTTTTGTTGTTAAGTTGTAAAAGTTCTTTATATACTCTGTATATTAACCCCTTGTCAAATACATGATTTGCAAATATTTTCTCCCATTCTGTGGGTTGTCTCACCATCTTTATAGTATCCGTTAGTGCACAATAGTTTTTAATTTTGATAAAGTTCAGTTTATTTTTTCTTTTGTTGCCTATGCTTTTGATGTCATGTCTAAGAAATCATTACCAAATCCAATGATATGAAGGTCTTCCCTGTATTTTCTTCTAGGAGTTTTTTAGTTTTAGCTCTTAGGTTTAGATTTTTGATCCAGTTTGAATTAATTTTTATACATTGTGTTAGGTAAGAGTCCAGCATCTTTCTTTTGCATATGGATATCCAGTTTTCCCAGTATCCTTTTTTGAAAGGACTCGCCTTTCCCTATTGAATGGTCTTAGCATCCTCATATACTCATTCGTGTGTGTGTGCGTGTGTGTGTACACACACGTAGGTATATAAAATTTTAACACATTGAAGACTACAGTGCTACATGGTTATACATGGTTAATTTGGGGGCATGGTAGGGGTAAGGCAGGCATCCCTTAGAATAAAGCTTCACTTACTATCTCTGTGCTTACTTGTGAATTTTAAATGGGTCATTGATAAGGAAAGTTGTAGATTGCAGTAGAGTTTTTTAAAATTCAGTCTGTACGCATATTCATATAAAATTGTCTCAACAGTACGCTACTATGGTACATGCACCGTGTCCTATTAGATAGGCAAGACCCAGGCACATTTCTTTGGGGGCATACTCATCTTGTATAGGTAATTTGTCTAGTAACAATGAACATGTAACACTAGGTTCTGATATCATATTATAGATGTTTTTATAGCTCACTGCAAGTTTTGGGTTTTTCTTATTTTCCCTGTAAGCAGTTGTTAGATATTGTTACTGAGTCAATTTTGAAAGAAAAGATTATCTTATATATTTTTTAACTTTTGGATCAGTGTAATTGAAGAGGCTGAGTATCCTGAGACTGCAAAGTGAAGTGTTAAAAGTGGCTACCAAAACAAAACCAAAAGTTGCCACCTACTTGCAACTATTCATCTGGGTGAAATCAAAACAAAATTATACAAATACAAGCAGGTTGCTTAAGTGGTCATAAGACTGTAAATAACATCCCTAACCCTCAATTTCTAACTTTATTTGAGCTTATAATAAATTAATATAATGTATTTAAACATAAAATAGTATTAGCAACACTTTTGCCAGTTTTATATATTTGGGATGCTATATAAGATTTCATCCAGAAAAGGTTTGATATGAAATACTGGAAACTCCCCAGATTATGTGATAATATAATCCCATGCTATTATTGCTATTATTTTAAGATATTTACACTTTGAGGCAGATGTCTTAAAATACGTCACCCATGGTTTACAAACTGGCTTTTTAAAAAGCATGTTTTTGCTGCTATTATTAAAATGCATATTGTTTCTCCTTTAGGCAGAGCTAGGCATAATAGAGAAATAAAAAGATAAGTATTTTCTTCTCCAAAGTAGAGAGGGCACAAGTGTAAGTGCACGATACAAGGAATCATTAGAGAATGTAATTAGGGAAACAAGGTCCACAAAGAAAGAAGCGGAAGGGACTAGGAGTTGAAAAGAGATGAAGAGATCAGGTTTGGAAAAGGAGGGACAAGTTTTCCCTTTAGATGTGAAGAAAAGCAAGATTGGGAGGCCCACAATTAATGTTGTATCATTATGTAAAATTATTAAAATTTAAGCCCCCTGGTGAAGAATGGTGATATCTGTCAAAAATTAAGACTGTGGGGCCGAGCCCGTGGTGCACTCGGGAGGGTGTGGCGCCGCCGCGGGTTCGGATCCTATATAGGGATGACCGGTGCGCTCACAGCGCTCACTGGCTGAGCGCGGTGCTATTGGTCTCAAAAAGGACAAAAAAAAAAAATTAAGACTGTGAACATATTAAATAGGCCCAAATTTTGTAGAATTGTAATAAATCAGTTTCGCAACTGTGCTTAAAAATCGTATGCTTTTATGGGAATTACCTTTAGGAGGATTTTACTAAGTTTGATATGTGAAGAAAAGTGTTAACTGAGTCTGTACAGCAAAACAAATAATAATAATGTAACTTGAAAATACAATATGTTCTTTATGTATCCCAAATTGTACATGCCTTAATGCATGGTTCCCAAGCACAGTTTGTTCTCCCTAATTTTTCCAGTCAAAATTCCTACTCATTCTTGGAGACGCAGGTCCCATTGCCATGCACTTACTTTGTGAAGCTGCTAGACATCAAGCAGAATCGATTGCTTTCTTATTCATTCCTATAGGCCTTACTTGATTTCCCTTATGTTGTAGATGACTGTGTACTGTCTTACATCCCCCCGAGTGCTGGAGTATGTGACCTGTTTTTACTCATCTGAAATGCCCCTTGGTCTCTTAAGTATAATAGAAATTCAATAAAAAGATTTTAGTGAAAGCCCTTATTTGAAGAATTCTTTACAGTCGGTGTTATATCTCCTGGAAGGATTCACAAAAATCTAATACATTTTATTTATAAGGAGTAATTATTTCTTGGTTCATTTGGTTTATTTCATATTGTAACAAATGACATTGGAGACTGGTGAAGGAAATCAGTGATCTGCCTTATCTGTGAATAGTGTACTTTATAAATGTTAGTAATGGTTCAAAAACCTTTTTGTTTATGCTAAGTTTTAAAAAAGTATTTCTGTGTGTGTGTGTGTGTGTGTGTGTGTGTGTGTGTGTGTATACACACACATTTTTTTTTTTTTTGGCAGTTGGCCAGTAGGGGTATCTGAACCTGTGACCTTGGTGTTACCAGCACCATGTTCTCCCAAATAAGCTAACTGGCCATAAATATATATATTTTAAAGCAGGAGCAATGAATATGATGCATTATGTTTTAGTGGCACAGAATATTCCATAGTGATACAGAAATTCCAAAGTCTAGATCTTAAATCTGTTTATTTTGGTACTTGTTTTTATGATGCATGCCTTAGCTGAAAAGGCAGCTCATGTAGAGATATACACCCAAAAAGAATAAGTGCATCTTTAGTTGTAGTTCCTAAGTGGAGATACTCATTGTTAAATTTCTAATCTTCGATTATGCAGATTTGACTTATAAAGTTTGCTCTTCCTATGTATCAATCAAATATTCTTACAAACCAATGTGAGGATTTATATTTATGTATTTTTGATAAATGGGTTCAAAATCCATCAAAACTGTTTGGAAGGCATCTAAAAAATTAGAAATGACTTCTCTGTTTTTAGAGTGTGCAGATGTATTTCAGGATGACACATTGTTTTATTTTGAAGTACATTTATTTTCTTACTAAGTTTTAAAATGTCTCATTTACCTTTAAGATACAGATAAATTAAACATTACTTTGTTTTTGTTTTTAAAAACAATGACTAGTAGCATACTGCCACAGCCGCTTATCACAGAAAGCAAATTTCGAACTCCCATCTTTTTATAAAACATAAATGCTTAACTCATCTTTAAATTGGGCGACTCTTTTTAAATACGATGCCATGAGACAACAAATAAACCTGTTTGGTACAAACTGCTAGGGGCACTTCTCAGCCACATCAGGAACATCCTGTAACACTTGGCACTCTTGCTTCAGCTTCTCTTTTGCTGCAGTAGTTCCTTTTTTTTTTTTTTTGTCTTTTGTCTTTTTCCGTGTCCGGCAACGGATCGCAACCCTCAGTGTTGCCCCCGTACCGGACCGGGGACCGGCAATGGGATCGCAACCCTCGGCGTTGCTCCCGCGCCTCGCAGGCGGTGAGCGGGAACCGGTCTGTATGTGGGATCCGAACCCTCAGGCGGGAGCGCCGCCACACTTCCCAAGCGGCGCACTATCCAGTGCGCCACCGGGCCGGCCCTGCAGTAGTTACTTTTGAAATTAAAACTTATACCCTTGCCCCCCAACTTTCTTTTGTTGAGGTCAAAGCAGCTGTTTCATGAAGGGTTATATAATACAGTTTTTCCATAAAACATTGTTTCTGTTCAGGAAATAATTTTCTGTTGAGAATGTATCTTCTCTGGAGCACCAGTCTCTTGTAGCAGCTTATAAAAAGGTAGGTTTTTTTAAATTACATTATTGAAAAAGAATCTTGCAAATACTATCACTCTTCCCTCGGAATCCTTAGATTACTTGATATGATGTGTGACTGTCTGACAAGCGGCCACAATGAAGTTACCAGTGTCGTTCTGTATATTTAAGATAAATATGTATTATACTTAAAATACATATTTTTATTAAGATAAAAATAAAATATAAATAGAACTTCCAATATGTTTTTATGCCCCAGTGAAATTATCATCCATACCTTGTGGGGTACAATCACCTTCATTTTGAAAACAATGTACAATCTTATTGAATTACTATTGTTAATAATGAGCCCTTCATATTCAGTTCCATTTCATAGTGTATAAATATTCTTATGTGAAGCCATGTTAAAAATAAAGCACTTGGGGCAAGACATTCTGATTCTCTTACTAGTTGGAAAGTAATTTTTATGTAGGAAAAGTAGATAGATTTTAGCATTGAGACCTTAATAAAATTTATTCTTCACTACAGTTGTAAGCTCATTTCAGAAGCCCAAATTTGGATTTTACCTTATGTTTTCAGGAATTATTCAAGGTGAATTAAAAGTACCCGTTAAACATGTCATTTAGTAATTTAGTAGTGTTTGATAGATGTAATTTTTCCATGTCCGTAGTAAGCATTTTTTTTCCTCAACACTCTTAACAAGATATAAAATATTTTTCATGATCCCACCCTTTACCTTTTCCCTCTCTCCCTCTCTTTCCCCTCTCTCTCTCTCTTTCCCATTCCCATCCCAGGATCAACTGCAGTCACAGTTGCCTGTTCTATAGCTTTTTTTTTATTGAATCATACCTGTGTACACTTTGTATTAATTTTATCACACCTATGTACCCTCTGGCTTCTTGCACTCAGCATGATATTTTTATATTCATCCATGTTATTGTATGTATCAGTAGTTTTTTTTTTATTACTGGGTAACATTGAATTGTGCGAATATGTGAATATACCATAGGTTTTTTTTAATCCAGTTTTCTGTTGATGGGAAATAGTTCTAGTTTCGGACTATTATGAAAAAAATGGCTGTGAACATTTTTGTACAAGTCTTTTGTGGACAGGTATTTCATTTCTCTTGGATAAAAGGAGTGGAATTGCTAGGCCATATAGATGTTGTTCCTCCTTTTAAAAACTTGGTATTGAGAACTATATATATTCAGAAAAGTACATATAAGTGTACACTTTTTCAACTCCTACATAACTGTACACAGATGAAAAGATAGAAAATTACCAGCATGCCAGCAGCTCCCTCATATGGCTTCTCTATATCCTAGCCCCCTCATGTGTAGTCACTGTGTTGACTTCTACCTCTAATTCTGCTATAAAGTTTTTGCCTTGCTTATTTCTTCAAAAACACTTTTAAACTACTTTATTGAGGTATAATTTTTATATAATAAACTACACATATTGAAGTATACAATTTGGTCACTTTCCATATACCCATGAAACCATCACTACAATCAAGATAGCAAACATTTCCCTCATCTTCCAAAGTTTCCTCATACTTAATTGCAGTTCATCCCAATCTCCACCCCTATCTTCTGGCAGCCTGTTATTATAGATTAGTTTGCATTTTCTAAAATTTTATATACAACCATACCTTGGTGATACTGCAAGATTAGTTCCAGACCACCCTCAATAAAGTGAATATTGATAACATAAGTCACATGAACTTTTTGGTTTCCCAGTGCATATAAAAGTTATGTTTATACTATGCTGTAGTCTAATAAGTGTGCATTAACTTTATGTCTAAAAAATGTGCATACCTTAATTAAAAAATACTTTATTGCTAAAAAATGCTAATGATCACCTGAGCCTTCAGCAAATTACAATGGTTTTGCTGGTGAGGCCTCAGTGTTGATAGCAGCTGACTGATCGGGGTGATGGTTGCTAAAGGTTGGAGTGGCTGTGGAAATTTCTTAGAATAAGACAATAATGAAGTTTGCCACATCAGTTTTTTTCTTTGACAAAAGATTTCTCTGTATGCGATGCTCTTTGATAGCATTTTACCCACAGTATAACTTCTTTCAACATTGGAATTAAAATCCTCTCAAACCTCACTGCTGCTTTATCAACTAAGTTTATGTAATATTGTAAATCCTTTGTTGTCATTCCAACAATGTTTACAGCATCTTCACGAGGCATAGATTTTATCTCAAGAAACCACTTTCTTTGCTCATCCATGAGAATCAACTCCTCATCTGTTTTAAGTTTTATAATGAGATTGCGGCAATTCAGTCACATTTTCAGGCTTCACTTCTTTTTTTTTTTTTTTTCCTTTTAAATTTTTATTTTGTCGATATACAATGTGGTTGATTATTATGGCCCATTACCGAAACCTCTCTCCCTCTACCCTCTCCTCCCTCCCACCCAACAATGTCCTTTCCGTTTGCTTGTTGTAACAACTTCAAAAAATTGTAGTTGTTATATCTTCTCCCCACCCCGCCCCGGTTTTGTGTGTGTGTGTGTGAGTGAATTTATTTATTTATTTTTAGCTCCCATCAATAAGTGAGAACATGTGGTATTTCTTTTTCTGTGCCTGACTCGTTTCACTTAATATTATTCTCTCAAGGTCCATCCATGTTGTTGCAAATGACAGTATTTCATTCGTTTTTATAGCTGAGTAGTATTCCATTGTGTAGATATACCACATTTTCCGTATCCACTCATCCGATGATGGACATTTGGGCTGATTCCAGCTCTTGGCTATTGTGAAGAGTGCTGCAATGAACATTGGGGAACAGGTATACCTTCGACTTGATGATTTCCATTCCTTTGGATATATTCCCAGCAGTGGGATAGCTGGGTCATATGGTAGATCTATCTGCAATTCTTTGAGGTACCTCCATATCTTTTTTCCATAGAGGCTGCACCATTTTGCAGTCCCACCAACAATGTATGAGAGTTCCTTTTTCTCCACAACCTTGCCAGCATTTATCATTCAGAGTCTTTTGGATTTTAGTCAGGCTTCACTTCTAATTCTAGTTTTCTTGCCATTTCTACCACATCTGCGGTTACTTCCACCACTTAAGTCTTAACCCCCTCAAAGTCATCCATGAGGGTTGGAATCAACTTCCAAATTCCTATTAATGTTGACATTTTGACCTCCTCCCATAAATCACGAATGTTCTTAATGGCATCAAGAATGGTGAATATTTCCAGAAGGTTTTCATTGTACTTTGCCTAGATTCATCAAAGGAATCACTATCAATGGCAGCCTTATGAAATGTATTTCATGTTTCCTTGATCAATGGGCTGCAGAATGGATGCCATGTTAGTAGTCATGAAAACAACATTAATCTTCTTGTACATCTCCATCAGAGCACTTGAATGATCAGGTACATTGTCAATGAGCAGTAATATTTTGAAAGGAATCTTTTTTTCTGAGCAATAGGTCTCAACAGTGTGCCTAAAATACTCAGTAAACCGTGCTGTAAACAGATGAGCTGTCATCTAGGGTTTGTTCCAATTATAGAACACAGGAAGAGTAGATTTAGCATAATTTTTAATGAGATTTTCAGAATGATAAATGAGCATTGGCTTCAACTTCGCGTTGCCAGCTGCATTGGTCGCTAACCAGAGTCAGCCTGTCCTTTGAAGTTTTGAAGCCAGGCATTATCTTCTCCTCTAGCTATAAAAGCCCTAGATGACATTTTCTGTTTATAAAGCTGTTTCATCTACATTGAAAACCTGTTTAGTGAAGCCACCATCATCAGTTATTTTAGCTAGATCCTCTGGATAACTTGCTGCAGGTTCTACATTGGCACTTGCTGCTTCACCTTGCACTTTTATGTTATGGAGACGGCTTCTTTACTTCATCCTCATGAACCAACCTCTACTAGCATACAGCTTTTCTTTTGTAGCTTCCTCAACTCTCTCAGCCTTCATAGAATTAAATAGAGTTAGGGCCTTGCTCTGGGTTAGGTTTTGACTTAAGGGATTGTTGTGGCTGGCTTGCTTTTCTATCCAGACCACTAAAAATTTCTGTATAGGGACAATAAGACTGTTTCTTATCACTCCTGTGTTTACTGGAGTAGCACTTTTAATTTCCTTTGAGAATTTTTCCTTTGCATTCACAACGTGGCTGACTGGTGCAAGAGGCCTAACTTTTGGCCTGTCTCAGCTTTCAACATGCCTTCCTCACTAAGCTTAAGTATTTCTAGCTTTTGATTTAAAGTGAGAGATGTGTGACTTTCTTCCACTTGAAGAGTGGCCACTGTAGGATTATTAACTGACCTAATTTCAATATTGTTGTCTCAGAGAACAGGAAGGCCCAAGGAGAGGGAGAGAGATGGGGAACAGCTTGTCAGTGGAACAGTCAGAACACACACAACATTTATGAATTAAGTTTGCTGTCTTATATGAGTACAGTTTGTGGCATCCCAAAACAATTACAATAGTAACATCAAAGATCATTATAACTGATATAATAATAATGAAAAAAGTATTTAATATTGAGAGAATTACTGAAGTGTGACAGACACGAAGTGAGCACAATGCTGTTGGAAAAATGGCCCCAGTAGACTTGCTGGACTCAGGATTGACACAAACCTTCAATTTGTAAAAAACGCAGTACCTGCAAAGTACGATAAAACAAGGTATGATTTTAAATGTAATAATACAGTGTTCTCTTTCCCCCACCCCATTCTTGTCTGGCTTGTTTTCATGCTGAATGATAATTTTTAGATTCTTCCATGTTGTTGCTTGGATTAGTTCCTTTTTATTGTTGAGTGATATTCCGTTCTGTATATATACTGTATTTTGTTTATCTACTCATCTTTGATAGATATTTAGGCTGTTTCTACTTTTGGCTTTTACAAATAAAGCTGCTCTGACATTTACAGACATGTTTTCATTTCTCTTGGATAAATACCTATGAGAACATACTGGGTTATAGGGTAGGTGTATTTTAACTTTTCAAGAAACAGTCAAACTTTTCCACAGTTGTATCATTCTATATATTCAGCATCATCATGACACTTCTAATTCCTCTATATACTAACACTTGTTATTGTCAATCTTTCTTATTCCAGCCATTGTAATGGGTTTGTGGTGGTATCTCATAGTTTTAATTTCCCAGATTACTAATACTGTTGAACTACTTTTCATGTGCTTATTAGCCGTTTGGGAAATGACTGCAAATCTTTCACCCATTTTTAAAATTGGGTTGTGTTAGGGTTAGGGTATATATACTGGCCAGCCACCAAAAAACAAATAAATAAAATAAAATTGGGTTGTGTATCTTTTATTAATTTAGTTGTAGCAATTCTTTATGTCTCCTAGTTATAAGTCCTTTATCAGATATATTTGTAAATGTTTTCTCTTTAGTCTGTGGCTTGCCTGTTTATTTTTTTAATAGTATCTTTCAAAGAGCAGAAGTTTTTATATTAGACTTTCTCAGAATTATCAGTCTTTCCTTTTATGGTTAGTGTTTTCTGTGTAAACTTCTAGTAAATTTTTGCCTACACCAAAGTTGAAAAGATTTATTTCTAGTTGTTCTCTTAGGAACTTTATATTTTAGCTTTTATATGTTGGTCCATGATCTATTTTGAATTAACTTTTGTTTATCATGTGATGTAGAGGTTGAGGTGCCCCTCCTCCCCATATTTATATTTAGTTGTTCCAGATCATTTGTTAAAAAACACTTTCCTTTCCTCATTACCTGCTTCGGCTTTGACATCCTAGTATTTGACTATGTAAGTATTATTTCTGGACTCTCCATTCTGTTATGTTGATATAATTCTCTGTCCCTTTTGCCAGCACTACATTGTCCTCATTACTTAGCCTTACAGTGAGTCTTGAAGTCAGATAGAGTAAGTACCCTAATCTTTTTAAGATTGTTTTGGCTAATCTAGCTTATTTCCTTTTCCATCTAAATTTTAGAATAAGCTTGTTACTTTCTGTAAAAAAGTCTTCTGGGGTATTTGTAGTAATTACATCGAATACCTAGTTTAATTTGGGGAGAATTGACGTTAATATTACATCTTTCAAAATCCACGAAAATGGCATTTCTGTCCATTTATTTAGGTCTTTTATTTTTATTAGCAATGTTTTACATTTTTCTGTTGCCGTAGAATATGTTATATAAATATTGCATGCTGTCCCATTTCTATCAGTTCTTACAGCCAAATTATTTATGCATACTTTATTTTTATGATATAAATTAAGATTTGGTATGGAGATTTTCCATATGATAATGTTATCTAATGCATAAAGGGACCTATCCTGATGTGACAATGCTAGAAACAGAGGAGATTAAAACAGGTATCTTTAGAAATGTAAAAGTAGAAGTATAAAGCTGTGTAGTTATTGGCACAATTCTTTTGGTTTGTATGATTGTGAATATTAATATTTAAAGAAGCCTATTTTTATTAACATAGTCTGATGTTTTTAGAATCAGAACTAAAAGGGGGCCGGCCCGGTGGCGCACTGGATAGTGCGCCGCTTGGGAAGCGCGGCGGCGCTCCCGCCCGAGGGTTCGGATCCCACATACAGACCGGTTCCCGCTCACTGGCTGAGCGAGGCGCGGGAGCAACACCGAGGGTTGCGATCCCGTTGCCGGTTCCCGGTCCAGTACGGGGGCAACACTGAGGGTTGCGATCCGTTGCCGGACACGGAAAAAGACAAAAAAAAAAAAAAAAAAAAAAAAAAA
>NW_007728662.1:164472-201908 GCF_000696425.1 Galeopterus variegatus | reverse complement strand
TGGGATCCGTTGCCGGACACGGAAAAAAAAAAAAAAAAAAAAAAAAAAAAAGAATCAGAACTAAAATAGAATTTTATCAGTTTAATTGGGGCATACATTTTTACCAGAGGATTTTGAGTTTGTATTTTATAGTTTGCTTCCTTTTTTTCTTTCACCTAATAGTGTCATTGGAAATATGCAACACAGAAACGTATAAAGAAGAAAATAAAACATAGTCCCTATCACCCAGAAATGACTAAAGTTAAAAGTTTTGTAATATTTCTTATGTATGTGTGTGTATGTTCGTATAGCTCATTACTGAATGCACAATTTAATTCTGCTTCTTTCATTTAAATTTATATCATTGATTTAAAACATTCACCTTATAATCCAGGATGGACATAAGACACACCCCAATTTGCTTAGTTTTTCTTATAGGGTATTTAATTGCCCCTCCACTCTCCTTCACCCCTGGGTTTTATTTTAATGTTTGGCTTTTATGAGCAGACTTGTACACAATCTTTGTTCACATTTTGAATTTCTTTTTAAAATAATTTTTTTTAAATTTTGAAACATTTTAAACCAAAGTATAAAACATAATAGATATCTACATACTCAACAGCAATAATAATCAATTTTAAACAATTTTGCTTCAAATAATTTCATTTTAAGAAATGTAACATAAAGTGAAAATACTCCCCCAGATAATTTGTATTGTTCCCATGCATGTTTCAGTACGTTTAATACATATGTATATATCCATAAAATTGTACTTATTGCTGTTCTGTGCTTTTGAATTTTATGCAAACAGTCTATTACATCTTTTTTTAAATTTGCATTTTTTTTACTCAACTATATGGTTAACGTTGTCCATGTGGTTCTTATAGATCCAGTTTATTCTCTTAAGCCAAGTTTTCCATTCCCCTTTTGGGGGGAACAGTTATTTAGGATGTCAAGGTGAACATCATTTTACATTTCTCCTGGTAATTGTCTCTGAGTTGGATAATTAGAAGTACTATTGCTGGGTCATAAGACATGTAATCTCTAAATGGCTCTCCAAAAAAATGAGGAATATATGTCCCTACCAGAATGTTCCCATTGCTCCATATCCTCCCCCTGACACCTGGTTTTATCACACTTACTATTTTTGCCAACTTGATGGATATGAAATGGATATATTTATTTTGTATTTTTTATTTTTTTACCAACATTCTTTAGTATGTTACTAGAAGAAGGAGCTTTGTAGTATATTGATTTTCATCTTTGGCAATTGCATTATTACAAATATCCGTTAAGAAATGGTTCCAATCACAGATTAAAGCTTTTAGAAGAGTTTTGCATAAAAGCATTGTTGTTTATGATTATTCGGAGTGGGGTAAAAGTGTTTTCTTTATGGAAATGTTAGCTGTCCTGGCTGTAAGACTTTGATGTTGGAGAATTGCCTAAAATGCATTAACTCCTATGTTGTGACATCTGTGTAGATAATTTAGATTATTTGGCTAACAGAACTATGACTACTTTACCTCCTGTGATCTTTTTTTCTTTTTCTTTTTTTTTGGAATATATTTAATTTTTGGTAATCACGTTCAGTCAAATAAAAATATCATAGCCAGTTATGGTTGGGTTTTTTTTTAATTTCAAGTTATTCAGCGAGAGCTTATAATATAATAGTAGAAATTATTTACTCTGGGAATGCTGAATGTATTGTTCTTACATAATTTGTCTTTTTTTAACCCCCCCATATACATAATGAAATATTTTCAGATTTAAAATATTGCAGCGTTTAGGTGCATTAATTTTTAAAGAGTATTAAAGGTACAAAAGTTCAGTTCTTTTGTCAGAGATTTTCATAAAAACTGCATGAAGGAAGAGACCATGTCCACCCTTAAAATTAAAATGGCTGTATTTCCTGTGCTTATCAGCACAGTGCTGACTCATAGCAATATTTCATTATTTGTTGAATGAACAGTGTTATTTCTTGTTAAGAAGTAATAACCTTCTTAAGTGAAAAATAAGTGATTTTGGGCCGGCCCGGTGGCGCACTGGAGAGTTCGGATCCCATGTGGAGACCGGTTCCCGCTCACTGGCTGAGCGCAGTGCGGGCGCAACACCGAGGGTTGCTATCCCGTTACCGGTCAGTAAAAAAGACAAAAAGGAAAAAAAAAAAGTGATTTTTTTAGTAAAATAGGCAAAAGTTAATTGTGCTTGAATGTAGAATTCTGTTAATATTTATTCTTAAATAGCAGTTTTTATTTTTCATTTTTATTGAAGCATAATTGATTGTACATATTTCAGGTGTACAATTTTAACCATCACCTGTGTACAGCATGTTGATCAAATCAATATTATTAGCATGTTCATTATTACAAATCATAATTATTCTTTATGTGCCTTACACAGTCCCGTCCCCCACCCCCATCATAGATTTGTTCTCTCCTTCTGAATGGTCTAAAAGTACAACAGTTTATTTATCCATCCACCTACTGAATGATATCCCAGTTGCTTCCAAGTTTTGGCAATTATGAATAAAGCTGCTATAAAAATTTGTATACAGGTTTTTATATCAGTATAAGTTTTCAACTCCTTTTGGTAAATACCAAGGAGTGCCATTGCTGGATCGTATGGTAAGAGTATGTGTAATTTTGTAAGAAACTGCCAGTGTACCATTCTGCATTCCCACCAGCAATGAATGAGAGTTCCTGTTGCTCCACACCCTCACCAGGATTTGGTGTTCTCAGTATTTTGGATTTGGACCATCTTAATAGGTGTATAGTAGTATCTCATTGTTGTTTTGATTTGCATTTCCCTGATGACGTAGGAGTATGATGTGGAACACCTTTTCATATGCTTATTTGCCATCTGTATATCTTCTTTGGTGAGGTGTTGGTTAAGGTCTTGGCCCATATTTTCATCAGGTTGCTTATTTTCGTAGTGTGAAGTGGCCTGTTTTCTCATTCTTTTGAAATTGTCTTTTGCAGAGCAGAAGTTTCTAATTTTAAAACTAATCTGACCTAAAACCACATCACCCTATCAATGTCAACTAGATTTTCTCCTATATTATCTTCTAGGAGTTTTATAGTTTTGTGTTTTACATTTTGGCCTATAATCCATTTTGAGTTAATTTTTGTGATGTGTGTAAGGTCTGTGTCTGCATTCATTTTTTTGCATGTAGATGACCAGTTGTTCCAGCACCATTTGTTGAAAAAATTACTTTTGCTCCATTATATTATATTGCCTTTGCTCATTTGTCAAAGATCAGTTGACTGTATTCATGTGGGTCTATTTCTTGGCTCTCTATTCTGTTCCATTGATCTATTTGTCTATTCTTTTGCCAGTACCACACTGTCTTAATTACTGTAGCTTTATAGAAAGTCTTGAAGTTAGGTTGTATCAGTCCTCCAACGTTGTTCTTCTCCTTTAATATTGTGTTGGCTATTATGGGTCTTTTGCCTCTTCATATACACTTTAGTATCAGTTCATCTATGTCCACAAAATAACTAGCTGGGATTTTGATTGGTATTGCATTGACTCTATTGATTGGATTGAGAAAAACTAACATGTTGACAATATTGAGTCTTCCTATCCAAGAACATGGCATATCTATTTATTTAGTTATTTGATTTCATTCATCAGAGTATTGTAGTTTTCCTAATTTAGATCTTGTACATATTTTATTAGTTATACCTAAGTATTTCATTTTGGGGGCTGCTAATGTAAATGGTATTGTTTTAAATATCAAATTCCACTTGTTCAGTGATGGTATATAGGAAAGTGATTGACTTTTACGTATTAACCTTGTATCCTGCAACCTTGTGGTAATCACTTATTAGTTCCAAGAGAGTTGGGGTTTTTTTGTTGTTGTTGTTTTGTCATTTCATTTGGATTTTCTGCATAGACAATCATGTCATCTGCAGGCAAAGACAGTTTTATTTAATCCTTTTTAATCTATATAACTTTTATTTCCTTTTTTGTCTTATTGCATTAGCTGGTACTTTCAGTACAGTGTTGAAAAGGAATGGTGAGAGGGGACACCCTTTTCTTATTCCAGATCTTTGTGGGAAATCTTCAAGTTTCTAACCATTAAGTATGATTTTAGCTGTAGGTTTTTTGTATTTTTTTATCAAGTAAGAAGATTCCCTATATTTCTAGTTTACTGAGAATTTTTATCATGAATGGATGTTGAATTTTGTCAAATGCTTTTTCTGCATTTATTGATATGATCATGCAATTTTTTTTTTTTTTTTTTTGCGTGTTAATGTAATGGATTACATTAAATGATTTTTAGATGTTGAGCCAGTCTTACATATTTGTAATAAATCCCACTTGGGCATGGTGTGTAATTCTTTTATTACATTGTTGGATTCAATTTGCCAATATTTTGTTGAGGATTTTTGCACCTGTGTTCATGAGAGATATTGGTCTGTAGTTTTCTTTTCTAGCAATATCTCGGTCTGGTTTTGGTATTAGGGTAATGCTAGCCTCACAGAATGAGTTGGAAGTATTCCCTCTGCTTCTTTCTTCTGGAAGAGATTGTAGAGAATTGGTATGATTTCTTCCCTAAATGTTTGGTAGAGCTTACCAGTAAACCCATCTGGGCCTGGTGCTTTCTGTTTTGGAAGGTTATTAATTATTGTTTCAGTTTCTTTAATATATATGCCTATTCAGATTGTCTATTCTTTTGTGAATTTTGACAAATTGTGTCTTTCAGGGAATTAGTTCATTTTATCTGGGTTATCAGATTATGGGCATAGAGTTGTTTGTAGTATTACTTTATTATCTTTTTAATACCTATAGGATGTGTAGTGATGTCCCCTCTTTCATTTCTGTTATTAGTAATTTATGTTCTTTCTTTTTTTTCCTTAGTTAACCTGGCTAGAGGATTATGAATTTTACTGATTTTTTTTTAAAGAATCAGCTTGGTTTTATTGATTTTTCTCTGTTGATTTTCTGTCTTCAATTTCATTGATTTCTGCTCTAATTCATATTATTTCTTTTCTTCTGCTTATTTTGGATTGAATTTGCTCTTTTTTTAGATTCCAAAGGTAGAAACTTAGATTATTGATTTTATTTCTTTCTCCTTTTCTAATAAAGGCATTCAATGCTATAAATTTCTCTCTAAGCACTGCCTTGGTTGCATCCCATGTATTTTGGTAAATTGTGTTTTCATTTCATTTAGTTCAAAATATTTTTTAATTTCTCTTGATATCTTCTTTGACCCATGTGTTATTTAGAAATATGTTAACTCTCCATGTATTTTGAGATTTTTCAGTTATCTTTCTGTTACTGATTTCTAGTTTAATTTCATTGTGGTCTGAAAGCAGATGTTGTGTAAGACTTCTGTTCTTTTAGATTGGTTATTGTGTGTTTTGTGGCCCAGAATGTGATCTGTCTTGCAGAATGTTTCATGTCAGCTTGAGAGGAATGTGTGTTCTGTTGTTGAAGTAGCCTGTAGACATCAGTTATGTACAGTTGATGGTGTTATTGAGTTCAGCTATATCCTTACTGATATTCTTCTGGCTGGGTCTGTTCATTTTTGGTTGAGGGGTGTTGAAATCTCTAGCTATCGTATTCATCTATTTCTCTTTGCTCTTCTATTAGTTCTTGACTCACGCAGTTTGACACTGTTGTTGGGCGCGTATACATTCAGAATTGTAATGTCTTGGAGAATTGACCTTTTATCATTATGTAATGTCCTTATTTATCCCTGATAACTTTCCTTGAAGTCTGCTCTTTCTGAAATTCAGATAGCTACTCCTGGTTTTTTTTGATTAGTGTTAGTATGGTATACTTTTCTCCATCCATTTACTTTTCATCTATATGCGAGTTTATATTAAAAGTGAAGGGCTGGCCAGTTAGCTCAGTTGGTTAGAGCATGTTGTTGAAAACACCAAGATGCAGGGTTCAATCCCTATTACCAGCCAGCCACCAAAAATAAACAAACAAACAAACAAAGTGGGTTTCTTGTATACAACATATAGTTGGGCCTTGTTCTTTGATCTACTCTGACAATTTCTGTCTTTTAATTGGTACCTTTACACTATTGCCATTTAAAGTATTGTTAGTATAGTTGTATTAATTTCTGTCTTTTAATTGGTACCTTTACACTATTGCCATTTAAAGTATTGTTAGTATAGTTGTATTAATTTCTGTCTTTTAATTGGTACCTTTACACTATTGCCATTTAAAGTATTGTTAGTATAGTTGTATTAATTTCTGTCTTTTAATTGGTACCTTTACACTATTGCCATTTAAAGTATTGTTAGTATAGTTGGATTAATTTCTGTCTTATTTGTTACTGTTTGCTATCTGTGATCCTTGTTCTTTGTTCTTATTTTTGTCTTTCACTCTTTTCCTGCCTTTCGTGGTTTTATTTGAGTATTTTATATGATTCCATTTTCTCTCCTTTCTTAGTGTACCAGTTTTACTTATTTTTTTTTTTACTTTTTTTAGTGTTTGCCCTAGTATTTGCAGTACTTATTTACAATTAATTCAAATCCCACTTTCCAATAATACTATACTACTTCATGAATGTAGTATGAGGACCTTATAATAACAAAATTATCCTAATTTCTCCTGCCCATCCCTTATCTCATTGCTGTCATTTATTTCACTTATATATAAGCAAACATGAGCTTATATATGATATATATACATAGCATAAGTAATCAAATATATCGTTGCTATTATTATTTTGAACAAACTGTTTTCTGTTAGGTCAATTAAGAATAAGAAAAGTAAAAGTTTTTATTATCCCTTTACTTCTCTTTTCATGCTCTTTCTGTCTTTTTGCGGATCTGAGTGTGATAATATCATTTTCCTTCTCTCTAATGAGCTTTTTTTTAACATTTCTTGCAAGGCAGGTCTACTGGCAACAAATTCACTCAATTGTTTGCTTGAGAAAGTATTTTTCCTTCACCTTTTAGGATAATTTCACAGGGTACAGAATTCTAGGTTGGCATTTTTTTTTTTTTTTTCTCTCAACACTTTAAACATTTCACTGCACTCTCTTCTTGCTTTGTATGGCTTCTGAGAAGTTGGATGTAATTCTTATCTTTGTTCCTCTGTATGTAAGTTCACAGAACTGTTCAATGTTTGAGTTTGAGTTCCAAGTCAGGTGATCTAATAACTGGAGAGCTCCAGCTCTTAACAAAATGAAGTTCATTTTCTTCAACTGGAAATGCATGTGAAACAGTGGTGGACTATAGGACACCAGCTTAGCTATATCTGCCAATTTAGCCATCTATGGAATGACGTATTGTAACCAGAATGTTTTCTTTTTTGCATATTGTGGATATGAGGCCAATCATGTGAACCTTTTAGCTATGATCAAAACAGGAAACCAAACTTGACACTGCCTGACCATTATTAGTTAGTTCAAGCCAATACGGCAAGATGAGAATCACTGATTTTTGAAAAACCCCTTTCTCTTTTTACCAAACAAAATGTCTAACCAGAACTTATAATTATTAGACATTGTTAGTTCCTTTAGTGTTGTAGGAAGATTAATGAAGTTACAGGTTTTTCTTTTAAGTTTTGCTTAAATTTTATTGAGAGGTTAATAAAATGGATAATTACAGGTAGCCTATAAAGTGTTTCTAATCTTTCCTCTGAGACTTTCTTTGAACTTCAGTTTCCTCATTATAATAGGATGGAGATGATACCATGTACTTTCCTGCTTTTCAAGCTTGAGTATGTATCCCAAACCTACCAAAATATGTGTATGTGCATTTACACACAGGATTGGGGGTAGGAAGGGGCTGGGAATTCAAAACCACAGAATAAAGATGGCAGCATTATCCTGAAGCTTTAATTTTACTTGATGATTAGTAGTTTTTAATACTTTTTCTACTCTGATTTGTATGATGGAGGAGACTGTGAAATTGATGTGAATATTTTAAATAGTCGAATTCATAATTTTAAGTGTGCAGCAAGCCCACCAAGGGATATTGTTTATTCTCGTACTGGCAGCCACAGTTTGTTTCCTGCAATCCATATTTTGTTATATAGTAAGTCAAATTTCATTCTTTCTCATAACCATGACCATTTTAACTATTCAGACCAATGAATAGACTCTGAGGGCGAAACCAAAAATATGAGAAAAACCCCTAAAAGTATTAAATTAATTAGTTGTCAAGGTGCCCTGAACAAGTTCCAGACTCCTGCTGAGACATCATTTGAACAAAGGCAGATCATAGATAGCTGTGGATTGGAGTTCGGACTGTGGAGAATGTAGGAAAGCACGCTCCCTGAGCCTCTCCCTCCACTTAAACAGTATGTGTAAAGAGTAACTGTAGTTAAGATTGGAGAGAGGAGATTAATAAATTGTAAGGGATTAGAGTGAAGTAATTAAATGATAGAACTTCAGACAAGAAAGGGTTGGAAGGGGAGGAGGACTATCAACAGTCTGTTTTTTTTTTGTTGTTTTTTAAGAAAATGAGGGCTAAGGATTTAAATGATTTAACCCAAAGTTCTAGCTATTTAGTGGCAGAATTAGGACAAGAGTTTCAGGTCCTGACTCCTTGTTTAGTCCTAGATGGCTTAGACTAGGGAGATCTTGCAGACCACTTTTTTAAACTCCTTTACCTTTCAATGGTGTAAGGTAATGAAGTCTGTTCTTACTAATTCAGACTTAGGACATAAAAATGAAAGATTTACTTATTTGAGATTTCTTGTTAACCAGAATTTGTGTTAAAATGTTAGAGGATGTTTAGCATGTTTTGTTTAAACACCCAACAAACTCATCCTCAACATTTTGGTAACTTTTTAGACTCTATCCTCTTCACCCAAAGCAACTCTTAACCATTAAATCTTGTCCATTTCCATTTCTGTCTAGTTAATGTCAGGTATAATGATCCATCTCTAGCTGAATTTCTGACTCCTGCTGGAATAAAATATTAAAACATACAAAGGTAGAGGGAGAACTACTGTATGTGGGATTTATTAGTAAATTAATTTCTCCCCAACCTTGAGTTTCTATTCAGAATTCTGGTTAATTCTTAAAATCTTTTTTTTAGCAACTGTGTGGATTTTTGCTTTTCATATGTAGGAACTGAGAGTAGCTCCTTTGAGGAATACAGAGAGAGAGAATTGATGGGGCAGAACAGGGAGACAGGATCCAAAGAGATGGAGATGAAAAACGGGTTGCAGAACAAGAGTAAAGAATTTTGGAATGAAACTTTGGAAGGGAGAGAAGGGGAGATGAAGGAAGGTGAGAGAAGAGACACATTGTGACAAATGTACTGATAAGCTTTCTTATAGTTTATGAATAGGTTCTTTGGTTAAAACTAGCTTGAGCTGGGTTTCTGTTAGGTGCAGAACCCTTTCAGATAGTTATTTGTTAATTTTTACCAGAGAGTCTTTATTAACACAGTGATTGAATCAAATTGTATGTCCTGAAACAGATAGCCTTATAGAAATATTACAGAAATATCCTGCTGAAGCTAAAATGCATTGCAGAATTTTCTCTTTTTTGTAAACCATTGATAGGGAAACTATTGATAGGGAAATTAATTTTTAAATGTGTTGTTTTCTTTAAATTAGTATTTATTTAGAACCAGATAAATTGGACACTTTTTTTTTATTTTTAAAGAAATGCACTTTTAGCTTTGAGTCATCTTAAATTAGATATCATCTTAAATTAGGAATACTTGGCAGAAAAAAAGCTGAAATTCAGGTCAAGAAAGAATATGATTCTGTGGTAGTTGCTCTGAGGTGAAGTTGGATGTGAGAGTGGTAAGGCAAATGCACAAATGACCAACACATAATACTAAGCTGATTAGCTATAAATGCTGTAGAGAGGTTCAAAGTTCATGGGCCTCTCAGAGGAAGTGCTATCCAACTTTTCTTTTGTTTAACTAGCACAGCACTTAAAAAGTTTTTTAAAAATTGAGATATAATACATAACATTCACCCTTTGAAAGTATCCAGTTCACAGGGTTTTAGTATATTCACAAGTTTTTGTAATGTTCACCTCACTACCTAATTCCAGAATAAACTTTTTAAAAAATTCTTATGGGGGCCGGCCCGGTGGCGCACTGCTACAGTGCGCCGCTTGGGAGCGCAGCGGCGCTCCCGCCGAGGGTTCGGATCCCACATACAGACCGGTTCCCGCTCACTGGCTGAGCGAGGGGTGGGCGCAGCACCGAGGGTTGCGATCCCGTTGCCGGTCCCGGTCCGGTACGGGCGCGACACTGAGGGTTGCGGCCCATTGCCGGACACGAAAAAAGAAAAAAAAAAAAAATCTTATGTTTTTAGCTAAGGTATGCCCTCACAATTCTCTGGCTCCACCACTCCCTATTGGTTTACATCTGGCTACACCTGCAGGCATTTGAGTTTGCAATACCGGCTTGAGAGAGTTGTTTTTTCTAGTTTCATTAACCCTGAAAGCAAATGCCTAAATTGCCTAGAGCTGCCAGGGTTGGGAATACTGGCTACTGTTCTGCATAGCATCCTTTTCCCTATGTCTATCCCTTTTCCCATTCTACCCTCTGACTCCTTTAAGAATAGTCTCCTCGTTGCTATAGCCTTTTGTGAGAGATAACTTCCTATTACTCTCGAAAGGGCTTCTTTAGAATAAAATCCAAACTCTTTTCCATTTACAAATCATTGCATGGTCTGGCCCCTCCCTACCTTTGTAATCTCATCATCTTTCACTCCCTTTCTTCCTGTCACACTAATCTATCTTTCTGTTCCATGCACACAAAACTTGTACCCTCTACCTGGAATGCTTTTCTCTCTGATCTTGGCATGTCCGATTCCTTCTTGTCATTCATATCTCAGCTTAAATATCACTATTCAGAGATGCCTTCCCTGTTCATCAAATCTAAAGGAGCTACTCAGTCACTCTCCACACAATCTTCATTTAATTATCACCATGCTTGTCATTGTCTGATTTTTTGTTTTAATACTTCTCCCTCTTGACTAGAATGTAAACTCAATGTTAGCAGACCCCATACTTGTCATATTTATAGCTGTGTCCTGAGCCTCTAGAACAGTGTTTGACATGTAGTTTGTGCTTAATACGTATTTGTTGAATAAATATTGAGTGAAAATGCTTGCTGTGAGCCATGGCTCCTGCTGCTCTGGTTCATCTTCTTGAATGATTCTACCTGTTTCTGTCTTCTAGAAATTTGCCAAAATCTCTGGTCTGTTGATACCTTTGCCATCTCCTATCCTCAGTGCCCTTATGAGTATATTTCCTTTAGTAATTGTTTACTCTCATTTTAATGGAATTTGGGGAGGGAGAGAAATGTATTCTGTCACTCTTGACAGGTTAAGATGTTGCAGTCAGCCTGAAAACATGAACAAAGGCCAAAGTGGGAAAGCATGGCTTATTCCTGGAGAATAAGTTTGAAAATTTAGTTTGAAGCCATGTCAGAGAGTTTCTGAAATCATTTGATGAAGAGTTTGTACTTAATTCAGAATGTCGTGGGGAACTGTTTTGGGTGTTTGAGCAGAATCAAGACATGAAAAGAGTCTTTTAAAAAAGATTAGTCTGACAGTGATGGATTAAAGAAGAGAAATCAGTTAGGAATTTGCAAAAATAATCTGAGAACAATATAGTATAGATCTGAACCAAGATAGTAATCATAGAAATGAAAAAGAGGGCATGGAATCAGAAAAATACTTGAGCCTCCTGGCACCGACACTGATAAATTGCTCTATGATAATTACAGTTTATCAGTGTAACTTTTATTTAGATGGATTGGTTGATTGTATGGCGGACAGCCTTTCTCTTTGATTAAATACTAACCTTTGATTCAGAACTGAACTTTGATTTCTTCCTGACCTACTTGTGATGTTAACCAACTTTTTTCTAATTACTTGTGTTTTCTGTGGATTTTTTTATGTAAAGGTTAGAAATTGTCTTTTTTGCCTTTGTAAAAGAATTGCCTAATGAATAATTATTTTTCTAAGATGGTAAACTTTTATTTTCATTAACTGAAACTAATTTTATGATGACCAAAGTAAGCTTAAAAAGTTAACTGCGTAAACCAGGCAAATATACTTTAGGAAAGGTAACACATATGTATACATAATAAAAGCCATATATTGAAGAAATATGTAATTATTTTTGCAGTGTCCTTAGACTAAACTGCATATTTAATTTGATAAAAATGTTTTACAGACTATGTTTTGTTTTGTTTCTTTTCGTTAAGTTTATTCCTGAATTTTAAATGATCTATTTGTTGGCATACTCTGTTTTCTTAACTAAACTACAGCTTCCTAAGGGTAGAGACTGTTCTTCTTTCTTTTTTAAAAAAATCTCCCCCTCCCCTCCCTTCTCTCTTCCTTAATTTGTTTTGATGTAATTCAAACCTACAGTAAAGTTGTAAGGGTGTAAACAACTCCCATATTCCCTTTACTCAGATTCACCTATTGTTTACAATTTGCCTAATTATAATTCCTCCCTCCCTATCTCCATATATTTATTTATTTATTTATACACGCGCACACTCCCCCCATACATACACACACATTTTTTTCTTAGCCATGTGAGTATAAATTGCAGATTTGTTGTGCCCATTTATGATAAAATTCTTCAGTATATATGTTTCCTAAGATAAAAGATGTTCTCTTACATAACTACAGTACTATGAGGAGTCTTCAAAAAGTTCATGGAAGGATTTGTATTATCTTCTAACTCAGTTTTTCCACAAACTGAAGTACACTGGTATGACAAAATCAGGAAATGCAACATTGATTCAATATATCTAACCCACAATTCATAGTCAAATTTTGTCAGTTGTCCCAATACTATCCTTTATAGCTATGTGTATATATTTTCCCTGGGTATAGGATCCAGCATTACATTTAGTTCAGAATTAAGCATCACATTTCCTTGTCGTGTCTTTTTAAGTTCTTTTAAATATGAAACATTTCCTCAGTCTTTCTTGGCCTTCACATTTTTGAAAACAACAGCCTAGTTATTTTGTAAAACGTCTCTTACAGTTTGATTCAGGTAATGCATTTTTGGCAGGAATACTATAAAATGGTGTTGTATCCTTCTCAGTACATCATACCATGAAGCATATGTTGGTTTGCCTCAATTATGGCAATGTGTTGATCACTTGGCTAAGGCAGTGTCTCCCCAGTAATTTGTGGGGAGTTATTTTGAGAGTAGGGTAAATAGACTCATCAGATTTTCAACCTACTAGTTTTAGCATCTATTGATGATTCTTGTCTTGATTTTTTAAAAATTAGTTACTTGGGGCCGGCCCGGTGGCGCACTGCTACAGTGCGCCGCTTGGGAGCGCAGCGGCGCTCCTGCCGAGGGTTCGGATCCCACATACAGACTGGCCGCTCACTGGCTGAGCGAGGTGCCGGCGCAACACTGAGGGTTGCGATCCCGTTGCCGGTCCCGGTCCGGTACGGGCGCGACACTGAGGGTTGCGATCCATTGCCGGTCACGAAAAAAGACAAAAAGGAAAAAAAAAATTAGTTACTTGATTTTTTTAATTACTTTTAAAACTAGATACTTATTATGAGAATGGTTTTAAAATGGTGATTTCTCTGACATTTCATCTACATTAATTAGTTGGCATTCTACCATAAGAAGGAGCTTTTTCCCCATATCTTTTAATCAGTATGGATTTTATTTTATTCAATGGGGTTATAGTTTGTTTCTGTCATAATTTATTTTGATGCTTAAATTGTCCCAGACTAGGCCCCTGAGACATCCTTCAGGATGACTTCTATCTCCATTTGACACATGCCCATCATTAATTGAGTATTTTCTGGCACAAGATGATGTTCTAGGGGCTCATCTTGGCTTTTTCCCTGCCCCAGCCCTAGAATCATTACTCTGGTTAATTTTTGTGTAAAGTATGTATTTAGAAACCAAAAGCCAGGCACTAAGTGTGCTGATTCCTACTGGGGTGTCACTGCCATTAGGCCTTTTCAGTGGACATACTTACAAACATATATGCACACTTCTCTATTTTTATTTCTATCTCTCCTTTACCTCTATCTGTTTGAAACCTTGAGTACATACTGATAACTCAAAATCCAGTTTAAATGGCTTCCAAGCTACAGGCTGCAGCTGTTTGGCAACTCCCTCGCCCTCAAAGCATGGGTTGCCCTGAAGATCAGATTTTTTGTCAGTGCATTTGGCTGTCTGGTAGGGGAATAGGGCAGAACCAGAGAAAAACATTGCCTTTCTAGTGAGACTTTCAAGAGCTTCAAGACAATTTCCCTTACCCAAAAGAGTGAAGATGCAGCTTCTACTTCCAGTTGAGGCTGGAGAGTGCATGCTGTATCAGCTGTCTGCAAAGATAAGTACATACCTTTGTAGTGTAACAGAAAAGGTCCTAATGTAGAGCAGAATGAGCAAGATGAACATCTCTGGAAGCAGTCGTAGAAGTCCTGTTTCTACAGATATGTGTGTGTATAGATATGTATATGTATATGTGCATATATAAGTCATATATACATGTATTATATGTATTATACATATGTGTAGATGTATATGTATCTATTCATATATACATATATCTATTATATGTATTATCTGTGTATTATTATCTATGTATTATCTGTGTATTATATGTATTATAGGTATGTATAGATATTTACATATCTATAATACATATATCTATATACACAGATATTATATATATAACTTATAGTTTATAGCTCATATATATATAGTGACTGTTTCTTAGGTTTGCCATAACAAATTACCACACACTGGGTAGCTTTAAACAACAGAAATTTGTTCTCTCACAGCTCTTGAAGTGAAAAGCTGGAATATAAACAATAGAATTTCACATTTATTCTTTGTTTTTTTCAGTTTTTTTTTTTTTTTTTTTCCTTTTTGTCTTTTTTACTGACCGGTAACGGGATCGCAACCCTCGGTGTCACGCCCGTACTGGGGACCGGCAATGGGATTGCAACCCTTGGTGTCACGCCCGCACCGCGCTCAGCCAGTGAGCGGGAACTGGTCTCCACATGGGATCCGAACCCTCGGTGAGAGCGCCACTGCGCTCCCAAGCGGCGCACTCTCCAGTGCACCACTGGGCGGGCCCTGTTTTTTCAGTTTTTGTTGTTTGTTTTTAGTTGCTCTGATTTCAGATAATGGTTAATAGTGTATTATATAATGGTAATTATAAATTGATCATTAGAACTTTTTATTGTCAGAATGTTAGGAGTTTCTTTGTAGAGCATTGTACTAAGATTGTTTTTTCCACATTAGATAAGGAGTTCCTGTATGGGTTTAATAGATTAAGAATATTCAATATTATGAAAATCCAGTGTAAATAAAAGAATGCTTATTCTCATTAAAATATGGTTCATCATTCTGTAAAAGGAATTCCTTTTCTAAGGGGTGCATTTAAGTGCTCAATAAAGCATAGAAGTAATAAAATTGCCTTTGATTTGACTTATTGTTATTTGGCATTACAACCTCTACCAACTGTTAAAATAGTTCTAGTTTGTTTTTATTTTTTATTTATTTATTTATTTATTTTTCTTTTTGTCTTTTTTCGTGTCCGGCAATGGATCGCAACCCTCAGTGTTGCGCCCGTACCGGACCAGGACCGGCAACAGGATCGCAACCCTCGGTGTTGCGCCCGCACCTCGCTCAGCCAGTGAGCGGGAACCGGTCTGTATGTGGGATCCGAACCCTCGGCGGGAGCGCCGCCACACTCCCAAGCGGCGCACTGTAGCAGTGCGCCACCAGGCCAGCCCCTAGTTTGTTTTTATACTTCCTTATATAATCTTTAATTACTTTACAGTTACTGTACATGACAATTTTATGTACATGATAAAATTACATGTTACTTACTCCTGGGTTGTCAGAAACAGAGACATAAATAAAAGAGAAGGCGTAAAGGTGTAAATCATCTCTTCTAGTATTCTCTTTCACTGTGGTTAGTCAAGAATGGGTAATCTTCTCTATTGGGGTGGTTCAGTTCCACATGGAAACTTTGCAAAACTGAGTTTCAGGTGTCACCTCACTACCAAAGAATCAGGCCATCTATGCAAGTGCCCTGGTGGCCAGTTAGTAACTCTGGCTTTCCCTGGCAAAGCCTCTGAATAACATAGTACATTGCTTCCTTCTTAGTCCCTTTCAACACTTAGGAGATTTTAGCTTCCTTTAAATTTGCATCATGCACAGGCTACTAAAAGAACTTTGTTCATAGAGAATTTGTTAATCAAGATAATCGCTATGTTATCATCTCTCCCACAGTTAGTATTAATGTTCTTTTAAGTCATGGAATTTATTTTTTGCTTTTTTGTATCCTGCACAGTGTTTAAAATAATGCTTTTTGCACGCAAAGTATTTTGAAGTGGTGGACCCTAAGTAGAACTTGGGGCTGTTAAGTAAAATTTATAGGAGGCCATTGGTTTGGTCTGTGCTCCTGCATTAGACCCAACAGACCAAACTAAGATGGGAGTTACTCATGCCTCAGTTCCACAGCACCAAGCTGAAACTAGGTTATTTATCTGACCTTCCAAGAAATCAGGAGAGTGAAAGATAATAGCCAAATCCTCAAACAAGCCAGTTTTAACTGGCCTGATAAGCAAGTCCCCTCTGCTTTAATCTTTACAAGGAAAGTAACAACCCATCTGCTTTTTGTTTTCTGTTTCTGCTTTCCTCAGCTGTTTTCTGTCTATAAAACCAACCTCAGCTTAGCTCTCCAGAACACTAATTCTATTTTATATAATAAGTTGTTGCCCCATTCTAGAATCTCAAATACAAGCTAACTAAGATCTTTAAACTAAATTTGTTGTAATTTTGTCTTTTGACGGCCACATTTTTTCTGTTGAGGGCCACTAACCTACAGAGGAAATTTCAGTGATGGATATATAAAAAATAATTTTTGACTTATTGGGTTTTTTTACAACTCCTTTATTAAATTAAGAACAGAAGCTATAAAATGATCTTAATTTAAGAATAAGCACACAGTGGAAAAGGATCCTCAAAAAAAGTCTGGTGTATGCATAGAACATAAATATATAAATAAAAGAAAAATACCAAGGGATGGAAAATTAAAAATTTGAGGGAAAATCAATTTAAGTTCTCACCCTTGCATTATATGTGCCAAACTAAGCTACCTATGTAAAATGTAATCATTACATAAAAGAAATAATGAATAAATAAAACATTTACACAAGCATTTATTTGATTTCTGGATGGAGAAGAATTTACTGACCAGAATAGTGGAAGAATTCACCAGGAAAAGAATTTATATGTTTGGTAACTTAAAAAAATACCTTTTAAAGTGCCTTAAAAGGGGGGGTGGGGGGCGCTATCCAACATTTTTGTTACCAAACTAAAAGGTAAAACCTGAAGAAAATATTATATCTACAACATGGTTGATATCTTCATTCTGTAGAGTTCATACAAATTCATTTTCTAAATTTCTATGACAGTTGCTTTATTAAATTTCCAGTTTCCATTTGGGCAGTTTACAAATGATTGCACTTAGTTCACAGCAGAACTAAAGGTCCTGTGTTAAAATAATGTGGTTGTAGGTCAAGAGAGAAACAAATCAAACATAACCAGGCATTACCTCATTCTGATGGGTAGTTTAATGGCCCACCATCCCCTACAGTTCTCACTCGATTTTATATTATGTTTTGTCCTACTTCTCTCCTTTTCCTTTTCTGCTCTGACTTCCTCCCTCCTCCTTTTGATGGTCCTCTTCCTCTTTTTTTGCCTTACTAAATTTAACAGGGTTTTTTTTTTTTCCTCATTGTTTCTTCTGTCTGATTTAGATTTCCTTCCTCTTGCTTTTATTTTGCAGCCGTTGTACGTTGCCCAGTTGGGGGCACTCCTTGAACTTGGAAGTCTTCACACACACACACCCTTTCTCTAGTGCATGTTTTTCTTTAGAATTATTTATCAGATTAGAGCGGCATAGGAGGTGTTTCAAAAAACATTTTTGTAAGAAAGCTACTGAAACACAACTGAAAAAAAAGAGCTAAAATTTATTTCTAAATGAGTAACTGAGAAGCAGCATGGGACTGTGGCAGTGTAGGAGGAGTAATTGGGGTGCATTGATTACGGGATCCTGATGCTACCTAGTTTTTTTATGGTTTTAGGGAGTTCTCATTCTATGTTGTTTTTCCCTTAACCAAATTGTGGTTATGCAAAACTGCATTACTTACTGTCTTTCGAGTCCTCCAAGTAATTATAACGCCACACAATTGTTTATACTTTAGTTATCAAACTTTAGTCGGCATAAGCAATATCTGGAGGAACTTGTTAAAAATGTCACACTCCCTTGACATTAGTATTCAGTAGATCTTAGAGAGGCCATTTTTAAAACATTGCCTTACAGGATAAAATCTAAACTCTTGGGTGTGGCTTATAATTTTGCCCCTTCATCCTCTCCAGCCTCATTTTCCATTGAGTCTGTACCACACATCATATGCTTCAGAAGTGCTAGTACACTTAGAGTTCTCAATATGTCTGATAACCCTTACACGTGCTGGTCCCTCTGTGTAAAATACCCTTCCCTTTCTAGTTGTACCATAAATGTTAAAAGAAATCAAAGCTTCTCTTGCCTCTTTGGAATATTAAGCATGCTAGACCCAGAGAACTGCTCTAGTGACAGCTCCACTCATCTGTATTCTAAGAATTTTCACGTGGATAAGTATAGAGTTTTGTTTGTTTGTTTGCAAAAAGCAATTATTTTTGAAGTATTAAAGAGACAAAAAAAGCTTCGTAATAAATGAGGCAGCCTGGCTATATGCCATGTATTTTCCTTACCACTCTTAAGTATGTGATTTGTGTAAGTTGTATTTCCTCTCAGGACTTCAATTTCCTTATCTATAATTATAATTTCCTCTACCTAATATTTGTAGTAGCCTTCTAATGGTCTTTTGCTTCTCTAAAAAACTCTTATACACAGTCACCTCTGACTAAAATACCACTTCTGCCCCTGCCCGCTTCACTTCTACATTAAGAATTTACTTGCCTTCAGGAAAAAAAAATAGGTTTGGCTTTCAAGGTCCTATATGACCAATCCTGCCTTAATCCTTCACTTTTTAATCTTATGCTTCCTTCTTGTTTTATTTGAGTCGATCTCATGACATTCTCACAAACACTTTCTCGTTTGCTCTTTATAATTTGCCCTACCTGGGATATATTTAACCAAATTCTTAAGCCCTAGGCCACGTCCAGCCTTCTTGATAAAGAGTCACCATTCCATCTCACAGAGAGGAAATTGAATAGTAAACCAAAATATATCCTGAGAGAGGAGGTTAATAGGGAGGGAAGATAGGATTGAATAATTAACGTCATGGAAACTTTAGTGAGAAAAATATTGTTTCGTACTAAGGTGTACTAAATGGATGGTTTCATCATGTGTAGTGGAACTTACTATATACATTACACAAGTTTTAACCTGTAATAATTGAGCACAATTTTTCACTGTTATTAGTGAAATTTTTCACTGTTATTAGTGAAATGAAACTAACCAGTATATAAGCAATGGTAGATCATTCCACCATTATTTCTTTTTTTTTCATGAATAAAATAGATATAAATTAGTTTAAAACATTAGCTAAATCATTATTTTCTGTATTCTTCGATTTTTCTGTAATAAACTTGACTAGGTCACTGGGCTCCAGCCATAGAATAGGCTTTCTTTCCATTGAATACACCTCACTTATTCCTACCTTGGTCTCCAGCCATAGAATGGGCTTTCTTTTTGTTGTATACACCTGGCTTATACCTACTTTGGCCTTTGCTTTTTTGTTTCCTTTGGCTGTTTTCCCCCTAGATTTTCTATAGCTGATTCTTCTTCATCTTCATGCCAGTAGAATAAGGATCCATTAGAAAAGGGACTTTATCTGACTTGTTTCACTGCTCTATTCTCAGTACCTAGAATAGTGCCTGGCATGTGGTAGCTGCTCAGTAAATATTTGTTGAATGACTGAATAAAAGTGACAGTTTTTTTTAGTATACCCTTCTCAAACTCATCTATGTACATGGTGGCTACTAAAAACACCTCCCTGGAAGGCAGTTAGAAAACCAGTGTTATAGAAGAATAAGTCATTACACAGTTGGGTTCAAATTCTAACACTGCCATTTTCTAGATGTGAGCCTTTGGAAAAGTTACCTACTCTCTCTTACACTTACTATCTGAAAAAGTTTGTGTGAGATGAGGAGTTCTGTATGAAGCACTTAGTCCTGAAGAATAGTAGTACTCTATGAATGTTCATTTTGGTCTTTTTATTACTTATGTTGATTTTTTTGTGGGCTTTCGCCTTAAACTGGTCCTGTAGGGACCTTTTAAAAAGTCTATCTTTTTTACGTATGTAGACACACACACACATATATAGTTGGATATTCATTCAGTGGATATTTAATGATGCTTGCTATGAGCCAGACATCATTCCAAGATACAGAAGGAAACCAAAGCCCTTGCTTTTATGGAGCTTTCCTTCTAGTGGAGGAAGAGAGACAATAAAAGTGATACATGGTGATAAATGCTGTGAAGAAAAATAGAACCATAGGTGGGATAGAAAGTAACAAGGATGGGTTCCTATTTTGATAGGATAGTCATTTAAGTAGAGACATGAATGAAGTAAGGGAGTGAGCTATGTGGCTACCTAGAAGAGAGAGTTCCATGCAGAGAATGTGGCATAGTAGAAGCTGGAGGGTGGAGTAAGTCTGTATGTCCCAAGGAACAGCAAGCAGGACAATGGCTGGAAGAAAGGATGGGGGAGGGAAGCAGTGAGGGGAGGGTGAGAACAGATGTCCGTGAAGGCTAGGATCACACAGGGCTTTGTTGACTTGCCAGTAACTTTGGATTTTATTGTCTTCAGTAAGTCTGCACTTTGGGGAATAAGCTTTCTCATTTGCAGTAGAGTATATTTACTCTTTCAGGACATAGTTTCTCTCATTTGTAATGGAGCAGGGAAATAAGTGAAACTTTAATATGTTCCTCCCCAAAGTACCTAATCTGCAGTATGCATTATAGTTTCCTTGGGCCTATCTGGATATCATTAAGGAAAAGCATCACATTAGAAGCTATCCATTTTTGGGCCGGCCCGGTGGCACAATGGAGAGTGCGCCGCTTGGGAGCGCGGCGGCGCTCCTGCTGAGGGTTCGAATCCCATGTGGAGACCGGTTCCCGCTCACTGGCTGAGCGCGGTGCAGGCGCAACACTGAGGGTTGCGATCCCGTTGCCGGTCCCCGGTACGGGCGCAACACCAAGGGTTGCGATCCCATTACCAGTCAGTAAAAAAGACAAAAAGGAAAAAAAAAAAAAGAAGCTATCCATTTTTAAATCCAAATTATTTTAAAAACAAGATCTCTAACTTGTGTTTTATTTTTCTTAAATTTTTTCCCCTTTGGAGGAACAGTTGATAGATTATTTTCTGATGTCATTGTTTCTAGTAGGGACATTATGTTGGGAAAATTCAGGTTTAGAATTGTTTAACTGGTGATATATGGCAATTACAACCAATTTTTAGGACGGGTAGGGTGTGGATGTCAAGGAATTGGCAAGCAAGAATGAATCTTCTAACGGGATTTGCTGATCTTAGAGCCTGTAAAAAAAACTGTCTGGGGGCTCCTCATTTGGTGTAGATAGTAAATAGAAATTATGCTGCATTGGGGGTAAGAGAGTAAGGATCATCAACATCAGCTTCTAGGAAATAGAGAGTGTTTTAGAGTGTACATTTTTTAAGAAATGTTGTGGGATCTAAATTTTTATTGGAAATGTCTCTGAATAAGTTTAAGTTATTTTTTAATAAAATAATCCGTGTGATAAATTCAAAAAAGGAAAAAATTGGAAAAAGTGACATAAATGGTAAATGTTCAGTAGTTACTTCAAAATTTATGTTTATTTTATGGTTCTCTGTCATTGTTCCCTAGCCATATTTTCCTCAACTTGAGTATGTAGTAGTTGAGATAGAAACAAAACTAATCATGAAAATATTTAAAAGGATTTTTTTAACCCAAATAACTTGTTTGAATAGTAGGGAAAAACTCACAAAACACACTAGACTTTGATGTGGAGTCTATAATTCTATTTGGCTCCATGATAATTTAAAATACTCATATTCGTTTTGAATTATTTTTTATTTGCGTTTTAAAAACTGTTTTTCTGTTGTTTCGTTTTTCCCAGTAGAGCATTTTCCTTAAGGGCAATTACAGTGTATGCTCAGAAAGGAAATACAGACTTTAAACCTTTTTTCTTTTTTAAACATGAACTCTTGGTTTAAATGAAATCTTATGTGGAAGCCCCATTTGTAAAACAACTGAAGTTGGAGGGCCTGGAGTCATTTTCTCAGGCTTCCAAGAACACCTAGTGCTCACTATATTCTCTGATCCACTTTCCTAATTTATAAAATGGGAATGATAATACCTACCTATCACAGTGTCTCATTCATAGAGGTCTACGACTAATATTCTCTTCCCGTCCTTTTTCATGTTAACCTTCTCATAGTATGTGTTATGATGTTCATATGTCACAGATTTTCCTGATGAGGGGTCACCTGGATAGATATTCTGACTATTGTGTGACCAAATTTTTACTGTAGAGAATATGATCACCATAAATATAGTGCTTTACGTCTCATATTATTTTATTAACGGGAGTAAAGAAAATAATCTCTGTTCTTTCAAGGGACTTATATTTGAAAAGTCACCACGTATGGGAAATTTTGTATATGAATTTAAAAGTTTTCAATACTATTTTCTCCTTAGATTTTATAGGAACTGGTAGGGAAGAATGAGTAAGGTAGAGAAAGAAGACAAATGGGATAAAAGGTGAGGATAGGATAGAAGGAGGAACTAACTCAACAGACCAAATTAAATTAAAAATTTTGTTTTGTCTTTTCTCTTAAATGCTTGTTGGACTAAGGTTTTGCAAGATACATGTTTGTTTGTATGTAAACAGATTTTTACAGAACAAACAAGATAATAACTTGCTGCATTAAAATCTTCTGAAATTGTTCCTTTGTAATATTTGGGATATTACAGAATCTATTAGTGGAGAGAACTGCCCTATTGTATCCTCTGCTGATTGAAGGGAGTGCTCCGTAAATTTTTTATTGTTACTTGTGATCCTGGTCATAATCAATAGTTTGCTTTTCTAAAATTTTCCTAAAAATTTGAGACTTTATTCCTCATTTCTACTCACTTGTCAACACTTGTCTCTGTGAATGATTTCTAATTTTCTTTTATAATTTCTAGTTTTGAAGGTTTGACTCCAAAGATTGAAATATACATCAGAGTATACGTTGCATAATTTTTCAAGTTAAACCTGTAACTATTTATTCTACACAAATGTCTGTATTTCAGATGGAGCAGCTATCAGATGAAGAAATTGACCATGGTGCTGAAGAAGACAGTGACAAGGAAGATCAGGACCTGGACAAAATGTTTGGAGCTTGGCTTGGGGAACTAGACAAACTCACTCAGGTTAGAAGTATTACTTGAAAAACTGGCTGAGAATTTGAAGTCATTACTGTGTGCGAAAAGTTTAATGTGCAGACATAAGGATATGGATATAAGTTAAATTTTTAAATACTGCTAAAAAGGAAAAATGTCCAAAACATTAACAAGAACAAGAATAGTAACTCTAGAAAACAAGATATTATCTTCTATAGTTATTTTAAGGATGTTCTAAAAAAATACTTTTGACAAAGGTTCTGTGCATCTAGAGGAGTTACTTAATATCCATTTATAAATATGAGCTGGCTACCTAAAAAGTTTTAAAGCTTAAAATTTAAAAGTCAATTTTAGCAAATCCTATTTCATAACTTAGTAAATTTGAATACATTTTACAACATAAATAATTTTCTCACATGTAAATATTTCTATTACATGATTCCAGAATACTGACAGAATTTCATCTCGGGCTGCATTATTTTTTAATTTTTTTTTTTTTTTGAGAACTAGGCCAGGCTGCATTTTAAAGCAGTGGCAAAATTTTTTCATTTTGTTTTATGGATCTTAGGTTTTTTAAAAAAGAATATCCTTATCCTTTAAACCAGGACACTTTTTAGGATAAAAGAAGACCACTGTCACTGCCCCAGTTAATACATTATACCCAATATATGAAGATGGTTGTGTTTATTAAAATAAATTTAACTTCATGGTAAATGAACAAAACTTATCATTATCCTTAACTATATCTCTGGGAAGAACATTTGTATAAAATTGTATAAGTATGAGATCCCTTAACTAATAGAGAAATTAAGGTGGTAAGGTGGAAGCTTAAAGTACTAGCTTATTTCTGTAGCTCTTTCTGTGGCAGTCTAGAATCGAAACAGATAAACTCTTCATGTAATTCTTCCTAGATCATTTTGAAAGGTAGACATCTTTGTGACCGTAATCTGTTAATACTGAATTTGGGGGAGAATATTTTCAATCCTACTAGGATTTCATAGGGATCAGTCCTTCATCTCTGACTGGAAGAAGTAACATTATTTTTTGTCAGAAATGTCTTTTCTTATGTTTGTAGTTGCCAAACCATTTTCATTTAATTTTTAGTTTTCAATAAAAAGGTAATATTGGCATAGTGATGATGGTAGTGGCTGTGCAGGTCTGTGCTAGATAGAAAGAGGAAGCAAAATAGAGGAAATAGAAAATGACACTGCATGAAGGAAAGTATGCAGGAGGGGCCAGCTGACATGTGAAGTTTCCTTGACTGTGTGGTTTTATTGTCCATACTTGGGAAGGGGGTCAAAAAGAGAAAAGGCAGGTAGGTATCAGTCCACTGCTCCAGGTGAAATAGGAACTCCATGCTGCCACACTGCAGATGGCATTTCTACTGGTTTGATACCTTGTATTCTCCCCTGTATTTTAAATTGCCTGACATATAAGGGTGCTTCAAAAAGTTTATGGAAAAATAGAATTAAAAGGCAATACAAATCTTTCCATGAACTTTTGAAGACCGCCTTATATAAATGTGAAGAGCCACTCACCAAAAAAGTTGGCTTCTAAACTATTGTGGTGACTATTCTTTTCATTAAATAACTCCATCTTTAGGGAGAAAACAGATTAAAATCATTGTGTAGTGTGACTCACTGCGAAATTTTCGAGAAATATTTGACTTACTAAGTTAGTGGCTAAAAAATCAAGTTTCTTATTTATTTCATTACTTCAGTTCACTGCAAAGTGTCATCTGTGCACCTGTATCACATATTCAATGTTAATGGTATTTTCAACTTTATATTTAATCAGATTTAAGTTTTAAGAGGTTGGTGAATCTCCTAAAATAGTTTGTAAAGTTTGTGTGTATGTGTACTTTTCTAGAAGAGGAGTCATAGCTTTTATCAAATTCTCAGTGACCCCTCCCCCAAAAGGTTAAAAGCTACCCTGCTAGATTACCGATTTCCTGGCCTAATGAGTATTTCTTACTATTTCCCTTTGTGCCCCAGCACCGTGGACATACAGCTAATTATAATAAATATCTGTATATTTGAACTGGTAAATGACTTTTAATATATCCTCAATTATATTCAAGTTATTTTACAGAAAACATTAGCTACTTGTTATTCTCCATTTCCACTGAGAGAAGGAGGATTAGGGCTTAAATTGCTGCAGGATTAAAGAAAAATTTCCTGGCTGTTTTTTGAAACTTTGAAATAAGGCCCTGAAGAGATTGTGGCTCTCCTTTATTTGATAGCTTTAAAAAATAGGATGTACAAAGGTCTAATTCTATGATTCTACACATAGAATATCCAGCATTCTTTTTAAAATTTGGAGCTTATTTGATAATTAGATAGAAATTAAAGTTTTAAAAGACCAATCCTAATACAAGGGTACTTCAAAAAGTTCATGGAAAGAACTGTATTATCTTTTAATTCTGTTTTTACATAAACTTTTTGATGTGGCCTCGTATTCGCAAATTTATTTAAATAGACACTAAATAACTTCTGACCCTTTCTCTGAATTTCTCTGTTGTAAATATCTTTTTTCCTTACTGTGAGACGGTTAGTGAGGGGGGAAAGTATCATTTAAGAAGGTGGTGAGATAATTTAACAAGTCACCTACCCTGAAGCGCAATATAATTCTAGCTTTGTCACAGGCAGTGTAACTGAATTACAGTTGCCCTCATCTTGATAGAGCTTGAAGAGAACAAGGATATTCCATCACTGTTTGAAGTTGTAGTTACTCTCTGTTAAGGTCTCTGGCCTCACTAATTTGGAGTCCAAAACTGTCCCTTATCTTCAGGGTACTTCATGCCAGACAATGAGATGATACTAGACCAAAACCAAATCTCTTTGAGGAAAGAGATAACAGAACTCTCTGCATAGTTCCTTTCTATTTCTTATCTTACCATGTCCATATTTATATACCTAGCCTATTTTATAGTGAATTTATATAAAATGAGGTCAGTCGCTATACTTGATGAATTTGAAGATATTTACTCTGAACTGTGACAGTTTCAAGTCTCAACACCTTAAAAGTAAGCATATATGTAAAAATCAAGGTAACTATAACCAAAATAATAATGTGAAAGCCAATTATACTTTTCCTTAAGGCTATTTACTTAGAAGAACTTTGGTTTTATTTATTATTATGTGGAAGTTCACTTAATCATAAAACAAACTTTATTCATCTTTTTATATAATTGAGGACTGAATTTAATATGACTTATTAAACTTTCTTTTTTAAAGAGTTTGGATTCTGACAAGCCCACAGAACCAGTAAAAAGATCTCCTCTTCGCCAGGAAACAAACATGGCCAATTTTTCATATCGCTTCTCCATATACAACTTGAATGGTGAGATGTAATTGGAAATGAAATGTAAACTTGTATGCTAAGTTACATAACGTAAAAGCAGTGTAGCTAAAATTCCAAATATAGTCATGCTTAACGACAGGGATAGTTCTAAGAAATAGGTCGTTAGGTGATTTTATCGTAGTGCGAACATCATAGAGTGCACTTACACAAACCTAGATGGTATAGCCTACTACACACCTAGGCTATATGGTATAGCCAATATAATCTTAAAAGATCACCATCATATATGCAGTCCATCATTGCTTGAAATGCTGTTATGCATGGTGCGTGACTGTATGAAAATTCATTTAAAAAACTGTGCATAACTTGGCTGAGTTCTTATATGTCTTGATTTGTACACTATACTACTAATTCATGTTATCACAGAAAACAGTAAACTGGCATATAACTGAAATAGTTTTCTAGTTGATTTATTAGTAATTGACAAAGTACATACTTAGATGAAACTCCACAGCAGCCTTCATTGCATTATTGTTTTCTCACTGGATTAAAGTCTAGTGAAATTACTTGTTAGTAATTTTAAAATCAACCTCTTTGGCCTTTGCCTTTATTTAATGCACTCCACCTCATCAACTTTATAGTACTGTTTTTGGAATTGACATTCTAATCTGTAATTTTTTAGATCTTTCACTTCTCTTTTTATACCCTTAGCTCTTTTGGTAGTAATATCTTTCTCTACCAGAGCATTGAGCATGTTAACAAGTTATTGAAGCCTCTGGTAAAAAATTGCATGGGGAATGTGAATAGCATAGGATTTTTGTAGTGTTTTTGTTTTTGAGCCCATAATTTTATTCTCCTTTGATTACTGCATATCTTAAAAGATAGAAAAATTTCTCTTGGAATTTGAAAGAAACAAAAACTGTTAGAAATACTCTATTTGATTGGATTTAAGCCCACTGGGATGAATTATTTTGCTTCATCCCCTGCATTTATTTACTGATTTATAATAGAATGTATAAATTCTGATTGTGTACTGGAAACATCATGTGTGTTGTTCATTGCAGAAGCTCTGAATCAGGGAGAGACTGTGGATCTGGATGCCCTGATGGCTGATCTTTGCTCTATAGAACAGGAGCTCAGCAGTATTGGTTCAGGAAATAGTAAGCATCAAATCACAGAAATGAAAGCTACTCAGAAATTATCTACTGGCCGGCATACATCAAAACATGGCACCTTGAAAGGATTATCCTCTTCATCTAATAGGATAACTAAACCTTCCCATGCCAACTACTCCCTGGACGACATCACTGCACAATTAGAACAGGCCTCCTTGAGCATGGATGAGGCTGCTCAGCAGTCTGTACTAGAAGATACTAAGCCCTTAGTAACTAATCAGCACAGAAGAACCGCATCAGCAGGCACAGTGAGTGATGCTGAAGTGCGCTCTATTAGTAACTCCTCTCGTTCTAGCATCACTTCTGCAGCCTCCAGCATGGACTCTTTGGATATTGATAAAGTAACACGCCCTCAAGAACTGGATTTGACACATCAGGGGCAGCCAATTACTGAGGTAAATAGTTCAAACTTTGTTTTCTGGTATTTTAGTATTAAAATAAGGGGAAATGATATTCAAAGAACATAGTTTTAATTAACTTTCTTAGTTCTTGTACATTTAAAATTTGTTAAAAATACTTCTGAGTTGGGCCGGCCCCGTGGCTCACTCGGGAGGGTGCGGTGCTGGTAGCGCCAAGGGCACGGGTTCGGATCCTACATGGGGATGGCCCGTGCACTCACTGGCTGAGCGTGGGGCGGACGACACCAAGCCGAGGGTTGCGATCCCCTTACCGGTCAAAAAAAAAAAAAAAAACACTTCTGAGTTAAGATTTAAAATCAGACTACAGAAGGAATATATTACTAGATACGGCAGTGTCACAAAAATGATTTAGAAGAGATTGAGTTTCTTCTTTTTTATTCTTGCTACTATCTGGAAATCTTGAATTAATATCAGTTTTTTCTCATGAGTGAAAAAATTGAAAAGTAGTTTGCAAAGACATTAACAGTTATTAAGCTGATAATAATTGTTTTCAATGCATGTTTGTTTTAAAACAAAAACTTAGGAAAAATACTCGTATTCCCATTGCAGTCTTCTGAGATTCTAGTTTTCAGGGTTTACTCCATTTTATTATCAAAGAGTTAGTGTTTAGTGTAGTGGAAAGAACCACTGGGCTCTGAAGCAGAAAACATGGTTCTGAGTTTTTTCTTTGCCACTCACTGCCCATGGGACTTTGAGTTATTCAACCTCTCTGATCATCAGTTTCTCTTAGAGTTAATAGTACTTGGTCTACCTTCCTAATAGGGTAGTTCAGGGAATCAAAAGTGATGTATATGAACAGATGCTTAAAAGATGAAGTTTTTCTGGGTGTGATGAGATGATTGTAGGGAGTGGACTTGTCATAATAATAACTTTAACAAAAATCTCAGTTTGATGAAAGATAACTCTTTATTGAGTTATTTTCCTCAAGGAGATGGCCATTCTGTGATAGGGTAGCAACAAGAAAGAAGAAAATCAGAGGCAGCAAAATAAAGTCAGTCTTTCCAATAAGCTTATATTTGCAATACTCCATCAGTCAGTAACTCTGGATACCTACTCATGTGCCTAGCTTTGTTCTAGGTACTGTGGACCACAAAACAAACACGAGTCATACTGGTTTGGGGGTAAACTGAATTTTATTGCAAAGAAAGTTAAGTCATATCAATCTAAAGAATAAACCTTTATGATGAAACTTATCTAAGTAATATGCATTCTATAAGGAGCTTGAAAACTGATTTCTACTTTATGATACCTGGGTATCATAAATATGGTAGTTCTATAAGAACTATTTAAAGAGTCACAATAGTTCTATGAGACTTGTTACAAAAAACCTCTCTTCTACATGTGATATTCTGTTCCCAGAAGTAAGCACTTTCTACTCTTAGCTGATTCTTATGGTATTTACCTCCATATTATTAAATTCACACTCATGTTACTACTTCTGTTTTTTTCAGTTGTATGTGTCATCTACTGACTTCACACTCTGGCAGAAGAGGATATAGCTGTCTTTAGACAACTATCCTCACTTCTCCCCTCCTGTTCCCCCAGCCTTCCAGTATATTTTGATTGGGTTCATAGTCAGTGTTTATGTTAAAATGACTATATATTTGCAGTTTACTCCTAAACTCTGTATACTCTTACTACATTTCCTTTCTGGGACATCATTTTGCTTTTCCTGGAATTAGTAATTATCTTTAGATTTTAAAAAAATATTCAATTTTTTGTATATTTATCCCTATTTAAACTCCAAACATTCCCCTGGTTGATAAAATTTTATTTGAACTGAATGAGAGATTTAATCTTTTTAAAATTCTTTTCTGTTTTATGTAGTCTTTATGATTATTGTTAGGTCTTTTCTCTTAAGTTGGTGAGCTTCTCCAGTGAAGATTCTTCCAGTCTCCTGCATGGAGGGCATATGCTTTGCTTCCAGTGTTTTAGTAGCCCATTTGGGAAAGAGGGGTTGGGACATGGGAGTGGTCCTCATACAGTGTCCTGTATGTGAGCTTTCATCAACTCCATCTAGATCAGGGTTTCTCAACCATCAGCACTATTGACATTTTGGGCTAGATAATTTTTTGTTGTGAGGGACTGTCCTGTGCATTATCGGATGTCTAGCAGTATCCCTGGCTTCCACCTACTAAATGCCCCAGTATCAGCAGACACATCTCCTCTAGTCGTGACAACTAAAAAAGTCCTCAGGCATCACTACATTTTCCCTGTAGGACAAAATCACCCTCATTTGAGAATCACTGCTCTATGCAGAACAGGTTAACAGCAGGTCTGATCACTTTTTTTCATGGAAAATGGCCTTGTGTTTTCCTTCTCCTGGCATTCACTTCCTGGAAATATACTGGATTAAGATTAAATATAGAATGTCTCCAGGTAATATTGTTTATGTAAAGTTCACCCCTGATTGGTGAGTGCATATAGACCATGAAGTCTGTGCATGAAGAACTGTAGAAGCCTATGAAAAGACACAGAGCTTAATTAACTTTCTGGTGTACAGTATAACTCTTGCAAATGAACATGAATATGTCCCATGAGGGGCCCTGGAACTTATCCTCATTGGCTGTTGGGTACTACTGGTTTCTGTGAAGCGTGTTGTTTTCCTAAGCCAGGATGATTTGTGTACTTAACTCACATGGTCTCTTTCCCTTACAGTGATCTGTCATTTATGGGTCCAAAATATGGGCTATATGGACTCCCTCTGAAGATGGCTTGTCTGATCCGATGCTAGCATGCCAGCATGCTGTCTTGTACTTTCCACAGAACTGAGTGAACCTGGTGCCAAGCTGTGGTCTCTCAGGTCCTGTGAGTGAATATCAATCTGAACCTGAGACCACTGCTGGTGGGCAAGTAAAAAAAGGAATCTGGGAATTAACTACTTTCTTAAAAATGCTGTCAACCACTTCTGCTTTTAGTCCCACTGTCACTTCTGTTTCTTGGGATTTTTGAGGTTACATGATATAAATTGGGATACTCCTCTGCTTTTCTTCAGTGCTGGCTCAGCATTCAACTTTTCTTGGGTCTAGTTATTTGGTTACCACTCAGCTGTATGCTTTCTAGCTTCCAAAATTTTGTCACTGTCTTCTTATCATTACAAAAAAAAAAAATCCCTTTTTTTGTTTTAGTGGAATTTGAGGAGGAAGTGGGGCCAGTTCATTAGCCATTCCTTCTCATTCTTCTCTTGTCTATCACCTCTTGACCCTGGAATGCCCCAAGGCATAGTCCTCAAACTACCTTTCTATCCTTACCTATTCCTTTTAATTTCATCCATATGTATTGACAACTACCAAATTTTAATGCCCTATTTTATTTATTTAAGACATACTTCCTCTCCCCACCCTTTTCCATTTTAATCTGTATAAAACAATTGTTCACAACTGGGGACTATTTTGTCTCTCAGGGAGATATTTAACATTTTGGATGTTCATGATGGGAGGGTGCTACTGGCACCTAGTGGGTAGAGGCTAGAGGTGCTGCTAAACATCATACAGTACACAGGACAGCCCACACAAAGAAAGAATTATCTGGCCCAAAGTAGTGCCAAGGTGAGAAACCATAGTCTAAATCAGGTGGCATCTGTCAGTCACTGTCAGTGAGGTGGCAGTTATAGTATGTTGTGTGAAGCCTTCTGTTGACAGTTTCTAAAAAAAGATCAAAGTATCAGCATCAGATCATATTAGTTCAAGAAAATACAGGTATCTTTAGCCAGCATCTCTCCTGAACTCCAGGTACATATACATCCCATCTCTAATCAATATCTCTTTTTGGGTGTCTAATAGAAAACTCAAACTTAACTGGTCTAAATCTGAAGCCCTCATCTTTTTCTCCAAACTTGCTTCTCCCTTCATCTTCTCCATCTCAGTGAATGGCTATTCCATCCTTCCAGTTCATCAAGTAATCTCCTCGGAATTCTTGATCCACTCTCTTTTTCTTCCCGTCTCCCTTCCAGTCAAGCAGCAAATTCTGTTGGCTTTACCTTCAGAATATATCCAGAATCAGATCACTTCTCACTATCTTCACTGCCCCAAACCAACATCGTGTTGATCTAGATTTTTGCAGTAGACTCCCAACTGGTCTTCCTGCGTTCACCTTCCCCTTAACAGTCTGTTATTCACACTGCAGCCAGAGTGATCCTGTTAAAAGCTGAGTAAGATCATCTTTTTTCAAACCTAAAAGCTTTGTATTTCATTCATAGTAAAACCAAAACCCCTTCTGTGGCCTACAGGGCTTTGCCTGATCTGCTTTTCCATTACATCTGACCCTATTTTTCTTTCCTTCCTCCCTTACTCTGGTAGCCTCTTTAATAGTGAAAAAATTTTTTTTCACAACTGGGTTTTCTACAGCAGTAATTATGCCTAACTGTTTTAGAGAAACCCAGGATAGAATAGGTGCTTTTTCTGAAGTTTAGTGATGCAAATATACTAGTTAGAAAAGCCAGTTTGAGACTGCTGCTGATAGTCAAACTGCCTGTCTAAAAGTAATACTGTGACTCATCTTTCTGCTTCCTTGCTTTCTGAAAGCCACCAGGAAAAGGCACAGTATAATTTCACATCTGAAAGAGGTTGTCTTTTTTTTCCTGCCTTTCACCTTTTTGGCTTTTGTCAAAATGCCAGGGACTTGGGCCGGCCCTGTGGCGCACTGGAGAGTGCGCCGCTTGAGAGCGCTGCGGCGCTCCCGCCGAGGGTTCGGATCCCATGTGGAGACCGGTTCCCGCTCACTGGCTGAGCGCGGTGTGGGCGCGACAACGAGGGTTGCAATCCCGTTGCCGGTCCCCGGTACGGGCGCAACACCGAGGGTTGTGATCCCGTTACCGGTCAGTAAAAAAGACAAAAAGGAAAAGGAAAAAAAAAAAGAAAGAAAGAAAATGCCAGGGACTTCACATATGTCATCTCATTTAAGCCTGATACTATTCCTTTGGTAGGTGTTCTATTACATTGGGGCCAAGACTGAAGAGATAAAGTAGGTCAAATAACTGGGAAGCCTGTATTTGAATTCCAACACCACATTTGCTTCCTGATTTTCATCAAAATCTTAAGAACAAAATGTATCCAATAATTAAACATGATTATTTCCTGAATATTAAAGAATACTTTAGTGTAAACATATTCTTCATGGATATACATAAAAATGAATTATGGGACAGTTTCAATCAATATTCTTTGAAGTCCATCAGCAGTAATTATCACTTGCTAGGTTTTTAAAATTAGAATTTATTGTCATTGAAATAAATTCTAACAAAGGCTCTTTATTTCTCAACCAATGTGAAATATATGTTGTAGCTGATTTACTCATCTTTGTGGTACTGTCATTCATGTTAACTGATAAAACAATACTTTTCAATAAGACAACAACTTGCAAATTTAAATGGTAGTTGCACATTATAAATTTCATATAAAATAAAGGTTACCGATTAAAGGTTAACACTAAAATGTACTGTATATTTATTTTTCTGGTGGGATTTAAACTTTATGATTCCTTTGGATTTGGAATTTTATACCTGAAAATATATTTTTTAAATGAAAATACTTTTTAAAATTATTACTATAGTTTATAGCAGATTCAATAGGATTTATAGCAGATTCAAAAGGTTTTGCTGAATCTTAAGAAAACTTGATGATTGTATTATAAATATTATGGTGGGGGGAAATATTGCCTAGTGCCCGGAGCTAAAAACTTTTGAAATTTGTAACCTTTCTCATATGTAAAGGTTTTTTTAATGAAACCTTTAATGGACACGCTGTTAAAACTTATGATGTACAACGCATGTATCATAGTTTCAGTGCAGTTCCTCCACTTCCTTCACTTTTCAGAACTATTTCAAGAGTTAATTTGTGCAGAAATTTTGAGGTATGGGGAAGAAAACAGCAATTATGTTTATTGTAGAATTGGGGGGACAGGAGAATCCCACTGGCATTGAAGCCCCAAATTATTCTTAGCAAGAATAACCTTTTATTGCTCTAAAGTATTAACTGGGTAGGAGCACAGGTCTCTCTGAAAACTTTGAGTCCTACACATTTGGATGATTAGGCTTATTAATTTCTCATTTATTATGACTACATTTCCTTTAAAATTTTAATGGCTTCATTTTTCTGAAACTTATTCACATGAACCGACCGGATGTTTAATTTCAGGTTTTGCTGACATAGTAATGTTAATAGCAGAAGGGATAGGTATCAAATGAAAGAAGAGGCTGAAGATTTGGGAAAAGCCAGGGGAAAAGTCTGGCTCAAATGAACATTTTTTAAATCACTCTCCTAAACAACCTGATTCTTGTGTGTATTTCTTGGAAATCTGTGTAATTCTTCTCTATAGAAGTAAAAAGCATCCTTATTTGGTTTTAGGTCTATTTTTTTAGATTTGTGGAGTGCTGGTAAAAGACCTCTTTTTGAACAAAAATAGAAATATAATATTCATCTTTTAAAAAAATTAATAGAGGCCACAAAATATAAAATAGTTTTAAAAGCATTCAAACATTTATTGGCTTATATTGGCCAGTAAAAGTAGAGAGAAATAAAGAGACAGGGGGGATATAAAATTATAGCAGCTACTGTATTGAGTTTATTCTTTGTTAGGCATCGTGCTTTACATTGTCTTAACACACTGCACAACACCTGATGGAATAGATACCATTACCCCTATTGTACAATGGAAGGAACTGAGGCAGAGAGTGACCAAATAACGTGCCCAAGGATTTGGACCCAAACATTCTGACTGTAGAGCTGATACCATATTATGCTGCTTCATCACAGAATTGAAGGAGAGTCAAGACAAGAGTAGACTGGCCAGTGCTTTCAGAGCCAGACCTAGAGATACAATTACATGGGCAGAAGAAAAGAAGGCAAAGAGATTTATGCAGTAACATCCGCATCTTATGGTGTTTTAGTACATTTTTTAATATTTTAAGTTAAAACTTAACAACCCTAAACTAGCTCTAAACTAAGTAAGTTAAGGCTTAAATAAAATTCAGATGAGGGTTAGCAGTTTCCCGCTCTTAGAATAATAGTAATGTTATTATCACTTATTTAATTCTTATAGCAACCTTTGGAAGTAAATTGCTGTTATTACCCCCATTTTACACATGAGGAAACAGGTTAAATAATAAACCCAGAATAACACTGCCAGTAAATGGGCCAAGCTGGAACTCGTACTCAGGCACTGCAGCCCCAGGGTCTGCATTTTTAGCCATCAAGCTGTGCTTAATTTCAACATATCTGTGAAAAATGCATATACATGTCAGTAAAAGATGAGTGTAAATCTATTTTAATCTAACACTAATTGGTGGTCCTAAACCTCCACTTCTTTTTTCCATTTGTAATCTAAAGTGTTGGCTATCAGAAGGAAGTGTTTCATTTGTAACCGCTACTTTGGTACAAGGCCATTTCTTGATAATGATTTGGTGGCTTTGTTCAGATCAATGCTTTCTAATATGTGCCTTCCAACTCCCTTCTCCCACCCCCGCCTCCAAGGATTCTGGTTGTAAATAGTACTTCATTTTAACATGTCAGATCCAATTTAAGAAAGTGATGATCCATAACTTACTTTGCAGAGATTTGTGGGGAGTTTTTGAAAGATTGGTAGAGGATTTAGTAACTTTCTAACACAAATGGAAGTTTTTAGAACAGAAAGTTTAGAGTAGAAGTTTATGTGGAGAATTGACTGTCAGATGCATTTTTCCTACATATTTTGAGCACAGCTTTTACATTTATGAAAGTAGTGAAGTGTAGGTAAAGATTTGACTTGGGACAAATAGTATTTTTTGGTAGGAAAATATTTAAGTACCTTATGGAAATGAAACCTAATTAACATTAAATAAATTATTATATAACTTTATAATATATGACATTTTATAATCCTTTTCATCTTTGTTATTATAACATAAATTTTCAACCTTTGTTTATATACGAGTATGTACTATTTTATATTGTTTTTGTTACTTCACATACATATATGTTTTGGTAAGGATGTGTTGAATTTTAATAACTATAGTGTTTCATCACATTGTTTGGCATAGTACACAGGAAGTCATTTCTTGTTGAAAAATCTAGTTTAATTTTTTTTTTTAATTTAACCAATAAGCATTTGGAAATACATGATGGGAGCTTGCGTAAGATTGAGTCTAGAGAGAACAGATTTTTTAAAAAACTTTTTATCTTGAAATAATGTCAAACTTACAAAAACTTGAAAGAATATTATGAAGAATTCATGAAATTCGTTAACCAAATTCACTATTTTTTCACATTTTGCCACATTTGCTTTACTGTTCTATGTATACATTTTTTTCCTGAACCACTTGAGAGTTGGTTGCATTTATCGTGCCCCTTTAGCCCTTACTATTTCAGTCTCTGTTTTCTAAGAACAAAGATATAGGCAACATAGATTTGATAGGCCTCCTATTGATATAGTTAATGAGAAAATATACAGTGGGAAAAGTAAAAACAGTCTTGATCTGGCCAAGCGTGTGGCATGAAGGCCAAGCAGAAATAGTTATTCATACATGCCATAAATGTAAGCATAGTTCAAAAAGTTCACGGAAAAACAGAATTAAATGATAACACAAGTCTGTCCATGAATTTTTTGAAATACCTTTGTACAGTCATGCACCACATAACAACATTTTGATTAACAGCAGACTGGATATATGATGGTGGCCCCTTAAGATTATAAGGCTGTGCCATATAGCCTAGGTGTGTAAAAGGCTATACCACCTGGGTTTGTGTAAGTACACTCAATGATGTTCTCACAGCAATGAAATCACCTAAGTATGCATTTCTCAGAATGTATCCCTGTCATTAAGTGACACATGATCGTATTTGAGTGTCTAGGCGCTGGGCTAGGCTCTGTAAGGGATAAAACTGTAAGCATAATACACAGTGTCCTTATGAGGTTATAATTTAATGTATTGGTGGGCAGTAGGGGCAAATTCAGTAGTGTGGTAAGTACTATTGACAGGATAGACAGAAAATCTTTTTGGTTAAAAGGTCATTGATGAATGAGAATGAATTACAGAATGCATTATAACTCAAAGACTTTGGGGAAGAAAGATTGCAGAGAATTAAGAGATAAGTGAGTAGCTAGGAAGTGGAGTAGGTACACTATAGCATGAATTAGGAAATTTGGCAGTGGAGAGAAGAAAGTAATAGTTTAACAAGAGGCAGGTACTCAGAAGATCTGAACATTTTTGTCTCTGTCCCCCCCCCCCCG
>NW_007728662.1:126597-164199 GCF_000696425.1 Galeopterus variegatus | reverse complement strand
CCCGCCCCCTTCCTCCACCATGAGCTGACCTAGTTGAGTATCAGAGACTGAAGATATTGGAGGGGTGATGAAGGAGATCTAGAATATACTTAGCTTTGGAGCGGGAAACCAAATGTATTTTTCATAAAGAACTAGAGGGAAGGATGAGAATATGGGTGTAGTTACAAGATACACTTTAGTGATGAAGATCCTCATGATAGATGGATGTGATTTTCTTAGTAACGGAGAGAAGTGAGATCATATAAAGAGGAGGAAGGAGGAAGGTGGAAGCTAGAAGCTGGAAGAACAGAGATTTAGAGTAGGCTTTGAGGGGATAACTTAGCAGAGTGAGGGGAAAAGATAAAGAGTACTGCCAAACACGGTGGTCAAGGCCAAACGTTGTTGGACACAGTTTTGCTGCATTGTTCTTCCATAGAGCTCTACTGTCCAGAAGTAGAGTGAAGTTATTCTTAAATTATCAAGGATTAGGATCATGTGATAAGATCACCTTTCTAATTTTCATATAAAAGAATGAAAGGTAATTGCATGCAACTTTTCATTACTATTTTGTTTCATTTCAGTGATCTTTTTCTCTTCCTGCATGATAATGAGAGCTGTCCTTTCACCTCCTTTACCTATCATTTTCTTCCTTCCTGCATTTTCACAGCATGCTCTTTCTGTGAGATGTCCCAGCAAGCAGGCCAGGCATCATACTGACTTCACAGAAGAACAGGCTGAACTGACACCTGTAAGTTCTGTAAACATGTCATGGAACTGCTTAAATACCAGTGAAGGAATGCATTCATTAGAACTTAAATGATAAAACCTTGTCATATAACCTTTAATGTTTTTCAAAAAACATTAAACCAGACTTAAATGAGCAAAAACAAGTAAGCATCTTTATGATATGGTACCATTGAATATTATTACTCATGTTAAGATCATATAGGTGGTAGCATATCTGATGTAGAGAATTTTTGTATTGGAACCTCAAACCACATGCTTTCTTTTTTATTCTGAAGCTAAGGGCTTTTGTAAATTTCTTGAGATATTAACAGATTTAGTTCTTCAGAATGGGGAAATCAAGTGGAATGACCTTTCTGCACTGATGATTAGTGAAAAACCTAGTTTTTTCCTTCAAAAATGTATTTTCTGGTTAGTGGTAGACAAATCTGAATGCTTCAGAGCTACACTTTCCCATATGGTAGCCACTAGACACCCATGTGGTTGGTCCAAATTGAGATGTGCCAAAGAATAAAATACACGCTGTATTTCAAAGACTTAGTATAAAAAAAGAATGTAAAATATCTCATTAATATTTTTATATTAATTACTTGTTGAAATTATAGTAATCTGGATACTTTGGGTTAAATAAAAGATGGATATTTCAACGATTTCTTTATATGTTTTAAAATTAATGTGGCTACCGGAAAATTTTAAATTACATTTAAGGCTTATATTTCCATTGGACAGTGCTGCTTCAGAGTCATCTATGAAGCATTAAAAAAACACAAAACCTAAATCACTGTACCCCATCCAAGTGAATCAGATTTCCTCTAATCTTCCCTCCCGTACTCCGTCCTTTCTTTCCTGTCTTTTAAAAATACTGGAAATACTGGTAGTAAACCAGTGAACTGATTTTATAACCCACTAATAGGTTATACCCTGCAAAGTAAAAAATACTTCTCCAGCTTCACCTCTAGCCCCTCCTCCAGCATTCTTTGTTTTTTGGGGTTTGGTTTTTTTTTTTTTTTTTGGTGGCTGGCCAGTACCATTGACCTTGGTTTTTATCAGCACCATGCTCTCTCCTTGAGCATTTTAAGCATCAACCACACTTCCTACAATACTTGTATTGCTGCTTTTGCCTATCAGCAGTTCTGAATCCTGGAAGTCCCAATACCTCCTTTTATAACAATTTATAATATCATCTTTACTATCCCAAATGAAATTCACAGATAATATAACCTACTTGCACACCTGTTTTTTAAATGAATGTAATGCCCCAACATCTAATATGAAAGAGAAATAACCAAAAAGCAATTTATAATAAAATATCTATTTCAGTATATAAATGCTTGGCCACCACTATTAAAAGACATAATGAAGTAGTCAAATTCTATACCCACTTATAATCAAGAACTTTGGATTTAAGAGGAGTAAGCAGATCAGAAGTCATTTTGTAATCAGAAAAACAGGAAAAAGAAAAAGCAGAAATATGAGTCATGGACCCCAGAGTTAAAATGTGTTATGATAAATAATAGCAGATATGACATACTTGTTTATGGTAAGAGAAGAAGGTGAATAACCTTATCTGAAGTAGGGATAATGTGCTAAGACAATTTACAGTCAAAGTAGAGAAAATGGGGAAGTACAAAGTTCTTGCAAGTGAGATGAGTCTTATTTATAATTGTAGTGACAAAATCATTCCCAGCATTATAATGTGGGATGAAGTAGTGATTAAGATGATTTTGGTATTTGATTTTTTACAATGTAGATTTCTTATTGTGCTATAAATATTTTAAATAAAACAGCAGTAATATGAAATGTTTTTAAACAATCTTTTAAAATGAAGTTCAGTGAAATTCCAGCATTTCCTGCGTTTCCACTAATTTAATATTATTTAGTTCTTAGTTCTGTTAAATGGAATTTCTCATTTCTCCTGTCATTTACTTGCACTGGACAGAGTGCACACTGGTACTGCCAACTGTGGTACTGGCAACTCTTACTTAAAGCTAGGTTTCCATTGGTGAGATGATTTTCCAACATGATGAAAAACTCTTCATATATCCTGAACAAAAAGAAAGTGCAGACTCCCCTGAATTTATTTTATAGGGTAAAAGCTTTCCTGGAAAACTCATTGAATTTTAAAGTTATGCAAAAATACTTTGTGTTTTTATGTAAAACGGAGTTAGTTAGGTCCTAAGCTCAGATTGTTATAAACAGGATTTCCCGTCTGTGAGAGTACTTCAAAAAGTTTGTGGAAAAATAGAATTAAAAGATAATGCAATTCTTCCCATGAACTTTTTGAAGACCCCTCATATATGATTTTCCATCTAAGAACATTTGAAAAATCATGTAGATGTGGGACTTTTGTTGTTATGTCACACTGTTCCATTCTTGCAGGGCGTCTACATTTCTGACTTTCCTCCCAATGAATACCGGTAAGGCTCCCACTCTTCCTCATTGTGACAAACCAAACTGTCTTCAACATTTTCCAAAACGCCTTCTTGAGGGCAGCACCCCCCTCTTTGAGAACCATTGGTCTCAAATATCTCTATTTGCTCTCTGTCTGTACTCCCCACCCCCAGCAGCTTCTTACTCATCCTCTAGGACTATAAACCTTTTCAGAAACTTTACTAAACCCCTAAATTTGGGTAAGGTACTCATCTTCTGTTAGACTCTAAATTCTGTGAGGACAAGGAATGCCTATCTTGGTTACCTTTACATGTCCAGTGCCTGGCATGGTGCCAGGTTCAAAGTTGGAACCTAATAGTTGAATAAATGAAAGGAAGAGGAAAAATGTAAAACAGAAAGAAAATAAACCAGTGAAATGGATTAAAAGTAAGCCTTTGACTTTGCATTTATAGCAATGAATAAAAGGAAATACAAGAAGGCCCTAGGTATATGAAGCTATGTGCATTTTTAACTAGCAACATGCGCCAAGACTGAAGGCTGATGAGATGACACGCCCAAACCACTGTCACAGTTCTTCAACTGCATACCAGTCGTCTCAACCCCCTTGCATCTTTTTCCAGTAACCAGTCTCCCTTCTCTCCTATCCCTTCTTTCTGAAAAGAAAGAAATTCTAGGAGTAATGTATGTCTGGTACCAGTGGGGGAAGATAGGTAAAGAAGGCATGTATCTAAGGAAGGAGTTTGCTGCTTCTGGTTTCTAGATGTTCATTCTTTCTATTACAAATGTCTATAGTTTAGGTGGAAGGAACATGGAGACCTGACCTCCGTCTCTGCTAGTGACCAAATAGTGAACAGCTATGATTGTCCAAACATAACATAATTTATGATCATATTTAGCTATTTGCAGTCTAATTTTTTAGATGTGGCATATTTTTGGGTAACCAACCATAATGATTACCCTCTTTTTATTTTAAGCTATTTAAATATTTTAACATTTCAAAATGGATAACTTCTACTTCTGAGTCTTTAAACAAATGCAGTTAAATATCATTGCCTCTTACTGATCAAATTATACATTTTTTAGTGACTTGGAATCTTGAGCTGATATGAATTTGAAGGTTGATTGAGTAAATTTTTGTAAATTTTTTTTTCAAGCTTAAATGTGAATTTGATGTCTGGAATTACATTTACCAAACCATAGTTTGTTTTGAGGCTTGAGGTAGATTTCATTTTTTAAAAATTGAAGTATAATTATCTGAATATAGATATTCTCATTTGGGGGTCTTTTACTGAAAAAGTAGCCTTTATGAATAAGATAAGTAGCAGTAGGTTTTCTAGACATTATTTTCTTGAAATACTTGTTACATGTGTTTACTTATTGTTTGTGTAAGAATATATTTTTTTCCCATTACATGTGAATAGCAAAAAATGAATGAGAATAAGAGCAATGAAAATTATAGTTGCTCTTTTTAATTGTGCTTTTCATTCTTTGTCCTTCCCAACTTTCTCTCTGGTCTTGGCTGATCGAATTTGGCTGTCTAATGTCATTTTGGATGAGCCAAGCAATCTTTACTTTTAGGAGGACTATACCATGGCTTAGTAATTGAGGACCTAGGGGTAATTTTCTCTGTTCTTGTTACTGTTTGACTTTGTTTGTGCTATTGTTGGTAAATATGTCCAGTTATTTTTAATCTTAAATTTCTTTATTTTCAGGATTGGATGTTAGGGACAGACTTGTAAGGTTGTGCTTGTAAGGTTTATCTTGAATCAAAACACAGCTTTAAAAACACAGGCAATGAAATACCATATAGCGAATTCAACATAATGTAAATATGAGCAAAGATTAAGTTAATATTATCTTCTGTAACAGTGTTTCTGATCTTGAAGTAGTAATGTTTTATCATCTATGACCATGTACTTTCTGAGAGTGGGTGCTGCTCTAGTATTTGTTTACATAAGTTTCTTGCCAAAGAATTTATTTATCAAGATTTATAAAATATACTGTTATAGGATATTTTCTATAACTCCTCTCATCTGTACCATGCATAGTTTTAAACAGTGAGTAGTAACTGTATAGTGTTAAAAAAAAATACTAATTTGTAGTTATTTAGGGACAAACAATTCTGAATTACATATTTATCAAATCAGCTGCAATTTAAGGATAAATAGAATACAATTGCATAAACTTAACCTTACAACATGTTACTAAAAAGTTATTAATGGGGAAATTAATAGTTAGGGACTATGTTTTTCACAAATCATTTTTATGAATATATATTAATTACTCGAATTAATTTAACCAATTTAAGGCAACAGTGCTTCTTAATATCTTGTTCATATCATTCATTTGCTATGCAAGTCTTTTACTGTGCAACGTAGTCCTATTAGTATTCTAATATAATGAGTAAATTAATAAAATTTTACTGAAAATAGGTGTATACATCAGGCAAAATATTTATGGGTATTTTTGCTCTTGGTGTGGCTATCATTGAATTGATCAGAAATATGTGAAGAAGTTTAAAAAATGATGTAGTCTTATTCTGGTTTTTTGTCTTGGTGGCTGACTGGTACAGGGATCCAAACCCCTGACCTTGGTGTTACAAGGCTGTGCTCTAACCAACTGAGCCAATAGGCCAGCCCTAGTCTTACTCTGTTTTCCTCAGAATATACCTTTTAAAGCTATGTAAGGCTTTAATAAGAAGAAGGAATATGTTTAGTCATTAGTTTCTGACACGTTTATTTGTGCTCTGTGCACTGCTCTCATGAACACTGGCCAAGAAGGCAAACTGGCTGTGTGGTCTTTCCAAGTACTGTCCATTTTCCCAAAGAGTACACGGGATCAGCAGGAGTCTCTGGGACATGCCTACTGGCATAGATGGTGTCTTTACCTCCCCTCTTCCTTTCCTTTCTTCTTCTTTTTTTTTTTTTCTTAAATTGTCTTTGTGGGTGTATTTATTTCACTTAGTTTAGGAAAAAAAAGATATGAGATTATATAGAGAATCATTTTTGCTTTGTCTACTTTATATTTTAAACACATAAAACCTCCACTGACTTCTATTATTGCCTTTTTTTGTTTTTCTCTCTCTCTTTCTGCACAAGCACTCCTATCTGGACAGGGAAACCTCCCTTCTTCTGAGAAACATTGCAGGAAAACCTTCTCATTTGCTGACCAAGGTGATACTTCTTCTTTCCAAATGCATGCAATTATTTACTGCCTTGTAGGTAGAATATAACTTCTGTTTTTGATTGTACTCTCAGATTATTGCTTTCTTATTTCAGCACTTTTGCCCTTAATAGAGGTACTTTTTCTCTTACTGAAGGTAATTATTTACTAATCTTAATGACTACCAGACAATATTGAGAGTAGAAAATATCTTCAGTAATTTTCACTAGTTTTTAAACTTTTATAAATGCCTGATAGCCTTCCCAAGTATGTTGTGCTTTTTCTGGTTTAACATTATATTGCATTTTAAAGTCTAAAAGATGTTGCTTTAATTTTAACTTTTACTACTAATGGTTATCCATACCGTGGGTTTTGTTAGCAAACTTTGCTTTCTAATCCTTGCTTATATTATCACCTAGTTTAATTAAAATATTTACTTACATAAACAGAACCTTAGTTTATATTGACTTAGTCACATTGGAAAAGAAGGCTGCAATTATAATTTATCAGTTCTCTGCCCTCAGAGTGGTTTGAATGAGTCCTGCTGGATTTTCATTGGGCTGGTATTTGACATCAATATAAAATCTTTTAGCCATTATCATCACTAAATAGAGAATAATAGAATAGAGAAGATGAATATCTTTCTACCTCTTTTGAAGTCCTGTTTTTACTTTATTATCTTATTTAAATAATATTAAATTTGAGAATGTCAGACCTGCTTGGTTTTTGAAGAATATGCATAGTAATTATGGGTAATGTCTCTAAGTTGTTATTACTATATCTGAGGTCTTTTTCTTTGTTTTGTTTTGTTTTTAATTCATTTTTTCCAAACCTTATAAGCTTATGAAGAAGATGATAGACAAAAATTTAAATCTCCCCAAGAAGCAGCTTAAAGAGAAGACCCGTTGACGAAGTCAGTAATGGGACCCTTTCTGTTGCCTGAGTTTCTCTCTTTAAAGCAGATCTATGAATGGAGGTAGAAGCGTAAAGATCAGGGAAGTGTACAAGTCTAAGCAGGTTATAGTCATGTATTTTATAATCACAGCAAAGTAGTCCTCTCCTCTTCTTAGCTCTCCTCTCTTCCTGCTCTATTTACTCTCTCTCTGCCTGGAGCCTATACTCTTAGGATCTCTATTCCAGATCAGATCTCTCCCAGAGTACCACATTTCCAGATAGTTATAAGGTGTTCCTGGAAGATCACCAGCATCTTACTAGCACCTTAGATCCCAGAGGCATTTAGCTTCCTTACCCCCACTTTCCCTGTGGCCCCAATATTTATATTCATCTTCTTTTGACATTTGTATTTCTGTTTAGAATGCTGCCATTCTCCCATTTACCCACGTTTGAGCCCTCTGATCATTCTTGGCAACTTTCTTCTCAGTTAATATCTCAAATCTCTAATGAAGCTAGTCATACTAATCTGCAAGATTTATTGAGTTCACCCATCCAGTTCATTCCCATTGCTACCACTCTAATACAGGAACTCTAATACTGTTACCACAGCTGCTGCATTTGTCTCTCTCTTCTTTCCCATCCCTTCTCTAGTCCATTTTGTACACTGCTTTCACATCAAGTTTAACATTTTACTATTTCTCTTATTTATATATTCAACAATATTTATTTATTTATTTATTATTGTTTTGGGTGGCTGGCTGGTACAGGAATCCAAATCCTTGACCTTAATGTTATCAGCACCACACTCTAACCGAGTGAGCTAACTGGCCAGCCCAACAATATTTATTAAGCCATGTGCTGTGCTCGGTACTGTTTTTATTTTTCTCTAAATGTAGTGGGAAACTATTACAAAGAATAGCTGCACTCATCCATTCAGTGCATATTTACTGAGTTGCCTGTTATGTACCAGACAGTGGTTATGACCCTGGAGATATGGCAGTGTACAAAGCAAAGTTTCTACCTAGGGAGTGTTGTTCTTTGCAAGTTTTAGATAAACATGGTCAGTAACTTCTCATCTCCCTCTGCCCAAGAGACTGTGATACCTACTGCAGTATCAGAGCCATTCCTGCCCGCATCTTATTTTCTCCCATTATCCAATGGTGGCATTGGTATGTGTGACCAACATCTGGCTCTAGCTACCTCCTATATACTGCCCTGCTTATATGCAACAAGAAATTTGAGCAGGAATATGACTCAGTAGCATAGAACCTAAACATTTAGGATGGGATGGGAGGTGGAGTCAAGGAGGAGGTGACAGAATTCCTAGGCAACCCAAGCCACAGGGGCCTCTCAGATGAACCTTAGTTCTAGTGCTGATGTCAGTGCCCTCTCTATCTGGCTGTTTTGAAGCTGAATGAGTATGTACCTCTTATGTACTACCTGTGTGGCAGTCTGGCTCCCTGTACCCAAAGAGCACGGTGCCCCAGTTCCTGACCCCTCCTCTGAAATATCTGATAAAAGCAGTAGAGCCTCTACTCTTCCACATTAGGACAGTGTAACACCTGGAAGCTAGTACACACTAGAATGAACACAGTAGCTGTGCTTAGGTCAGATCAGCAAAGGGAGTGGGTTTGTTTCATCACTGATGCAGTTGTCAAAATACCACTGTTAATGAAGTAACCATCCCGCATACAGTTCTGAGCCACAAGCCTCTGCAAAAACAATGCCAACTGCTTTCTAATCACAGTGGCAGTAGTGCCGGCACAAGAATATTTTACCATAAATGGGAGTGTTGGGCAAAGGACATATTGCTGATCTGATACCCTTTAATCACTGGTGCCATTCTAAAGACCTCCCCTGACCTCCCAACCTGATGTAATGTAGCAGTCTTTGTCCCTCTTTACTCCTTTATCCTGCTTTATTTTTTTCCCATAGGTCTTATCACTCACTAACACATTACACATCCATTTCTTTATTGTCTATTTTATTAAATGTAAGCTCCACACGAGCAGGAACTCTGTATCCCGTGTGCTTAAAACCAAACCTGGCACATAGTCTCAACAAACATCTGTTAAATAAAAGAATGATCCTTAAGTGACCATCAAGTTGAAGAACTGCTTTAATGTTAACCACCATTTTCTTTGCTTCGGAGAAATTATTAAAATGCTACTACATTACTGAATGTCTTATTTTTGACAAGCAGTTTTTATTTACTGGCATCTCAAAAGTTCAAGCTGTTACCTTTAAGTACAAAAGAAATTGTGACATTATGGTGGAAAGAACAAGTAGTTAGTCACTTGGTGACTACCTGTGTGATTTTGGAAGATTACAGTCTTTCTGAGCCTTAATCGGAAGAATGGATGTAATAATAATAATATTGGCCTTGCATTAAATTGAGAATTAAATGAGATACCATGGGTGATATGCCTTGTAGTGTGGCAAGTTTTAGGTGTTCAGTTAATGGTAGTTCTCTTCTCAGTGAAAGTCTACCCATTTCATGATTTCTTCAGGTGAAATAAACTAGTTACTACTATCATTATTTTGGATCTAGGCAGTGTCATGGAATAGAGTATTTAATGGACATTGAACTATTTATACCACTTCCTGTTCTGTTTGAATCATTTTAATTTACATATTATTGTTGTAATCTGTGAAATAAACTAGACCTGGAAGAAACTGCTAACTACAGTTTAGCCCCTTAATTTCAAATGGTTTGTTCTGAACCCATATAGCCTTTATACCTCAGTTGTAGGAATTCATTAGCTATCATTAGCTAAGCAGCAACTGTAACTCTTTCTCTAAGTATTCTAATTTTTATGCCGTAAAGAGTGTTCTAAAACTTTGTAACCACAGCATTGGCTTTCATTTAATCATAAGATCTTCACCCAATTTTTGTCCTTTATGTAAATTTGAGGAGGCCTGGCATTTGGTGGTTATTGATAGCCACACAGGAGTTCTTCCATAGGAAGTGGGTTGTTTTTTGCTCTTTTAAGACAGGGGGTAGGAGAGAGAGTTAACTTTTTTATATGCGTGAGGTATCTTTTACTTATGTTTAGGATAGTTGTGAGACAATGTGAAGAAAGGGATATAAAATCAAAAGATGTAGGGCAGAAGACTTAAGACCCGAGTTTGTCAGTAGAACATGAGATGAGTAAAGCTTTGTCCTTTGTGTCAAACTTGGGCTGAAGACATTGGCCATAGATTGGCATTGCCTTTATAACTAAACTGTTGGATGGAGGTCTTCTAAGAATATCATGTAAACACATCAGCAAAGATCGATCTTTCCTGTATTGTACAACACACTATTAGCTTAAGACAGTTTCTTTTTTTTGCAGGTTGTTATGGTTAAAAGATAAGGTTATGTCTTAAAGATAGTAGATACAAATAGAACTCTCTGAGGAAAAGCTTATTACCCACAGGAAGCATAAAATACTATAAATCTTGCAGTTTGATATATTTTCATTTCCAGTTTTGCTCCAGTGATGATATTCAGATTCTAAAAGAGGATCTTGATCAATTGTTTCATCAAAAAAATTCTAGCAAGGATTATAAATAAACTGGAGAAGAATAAACTAAAATTTGTCTAGGTTGAAATTAAACTAGCTCTTAAATTTGAATTTACAGTTTTAACACAGACCAATCTGTGTAGCTACTAAAGAGTAGCATTTTGAGCAAATAGAAGAATAGATGGATTTGGATTTGTTAAAATAGCCACACCTAGCTGCTTTGCATAAAAATGATTTCTTACTGATTGTTAGGAAATCTAATTGGTTTAATGTCTTTTAATTGGTTGCACAAGTCTCTTGTTGATTTAATCCTTACTTCCATTGTGTCAACTTTTTTCTTATTAGCCTGTGGAGCAGAAGATCTGTGAATTTAAGCTAATTCTATAATGAAATGACTTTATGTCAGTGCTTCAAAAGATAGCACTGGTTGTGGTCTATTGTACTTGACAAATAATATTACACTCAGATGGAATGGGAGTATGAAAATACTGGTTTTGTATTTATAACCAATATCAGAATATAATATTTTAATTCTTGTTTTTGTTTGTTTTTGGCAGTTGGCCATTGCAGGGACCAATATTTAAATTCTTGTATTCCTTTCTTTAATAGATTTTATTTTTTTAGAGCAGTTTTAGGTTCACAGCAAAATTAAACAAAGTACATATACCTCCTATCTCCACCCCCCTGCTCCCCTCCACACATACCACCTCCCAACTATGGACATATCCCATACCACATGGTACATTTGTTACAATTGATGAACTGACTTTGACACGTTATTATCACCCAAAGTCCATTGTTTGCATTATGGTTCACTCTTGGTGTTGTATACTCTACAGGTTTTGACAAATACATAACAACATGTATCAACACTGTAGTATCATACAGAATAGTTGTATTGCCCTAAAAATCCTCCATGCTCTGCCTGTTCATCCCTTTCTTTCTTTCTTTCTTAACCCCTAGCAATCATTGATCTTACTGTCTCCATGGTTTTGACTTTTCCAGAGTGTCATAAAATTAGAATTATACAGTATGTAGCTTTTTCAGATTTGCTTCTTTCACTTAGTAATATGTATTTAAGGTTCTTCCTGTCTTTTGGTCTTAATAGTTCATTTCTTTTTAGTGCTGAATAATATTCCATTGTCAGGATGTACCACAGTTTGTTTATCTGTGCACTTACTGGGGGACATCATTGCTTCCAAGTTTTGGCAATTGTGAATAAAGCTGCTGTAAACATCTGTGTGCAGGTTCTTGTGTAGACATGTTTTCAGATCGTTTGGGTAAATATCAAGGAACACAACTGTTGGATTGTATGGTAAGAGTATGTTTAATTGTAAGAAACTGCTGAACTGTCTTCCAAGGTGGCTGTACCATTTTGCATTCCCACCAGCAACAAATGAGAGTACCTATTGCTCCACGTCTTCACCAGCATTTGCTCTTGTCAAGTGTTTTGGATTTGGGCCATCCTAATAGGTGTGTAGTGGTATCTTGTTGTTTTAATTTGCAATTCCCTAATGACAAATAATGTTGAGTATCTTTTCATGTGCTATTTGTCATCTGTATATCTTCTTTGCTGAGGTGTCTGTTTAGGTTTTTTGACTTTTTTAATCTGGTCATTTTCTTGAATTTTAAGAGTTCTTTGTATGTTTTGGATAACAGTCCTTTATCAGATATGTCTTTTGCAAATATTTTTCTCTCAGCGTATGCCTTACCTTATTCTCTTGAATATTCCTTTTTTTCTTAAAAATGTTTTTGGCTTCGAGGACATCTTTTTTTTTTTTAAACAAAGATATGTACATTTATTTGTTCAAATAATAAACACATAAACTGAATAACAGATGAATAACAAAATACACTGTATAAAGCAGGGCTTCAAATTATCACAAAAACTGGAGATGTAAAACTTATTAAAATTTACATATTTCGGGCCGGCCCGGTGGCGCACTGCTACAGTGCGCCGCTTGGGAGTGCGGCGGCGCTCCCGCCGAGGGTTCGGATCCCACGTACAGACCGGTTCCCACTCACTGGCTGAGCGAGGCGCGGGGGCGACGCCGAGGGTTGCGATCCCGTTGCCGGTCCCAGTCCGGTACGGGGCGACACTGAGGGTTGCAATCCATTGCCGGACTCGGAAAAAGACAAAAAAAAAAAAAAAAATTTACATATTTCATTTTATAGCCACTGCAGTTATTTGAAATAGCCCTCTAAAGTCTTCCAAAAGCATGCAAATATCAAATTAATTTCAACAGAGGAAGATGAATAAACTTTTCAAAGACAAATTAATTTCTAAACAAATCAAGTCCAGTTAATAAAAAGAAATCAAGAACAGTAATTAAATATCTAAGTTTAGCAACATAAATTGCCTGAAAAATCAGTAAACCAGAATATAAACATAAGGGCACTTCAAAAAGTTTGTGGACAAATAGAATTGAAAGATAACAGAAATCTTTTCATGAATTTTTTTTCTTTTGTTTAAATTTTTTTTCTTTCTTTTTTTTTTTTTAGAGACTAAGATCATAGAAAATATGTTCTCTGACCACAATAACAGAAGGAAATTTAGAAAATTCACAAGTGTGTGGAAATTAAACAACACTCTCTTGAATAAACAATGGGTAAAAAGAAAAATCATAGGGATATTAGTACTTTGATATAAAAATCAAAGTGCAACATATCAAAATTTATAGGATGCAGGGCTCATGCAGTGATTAGAAGAAAATTTTTACTTGTAAACACTTATATTAGAAACAGAAAAATCGGGCCAACCCTGTGGCGCACTCGGGAGAGTGCGGCGCTGGGAGCGCAGTAGCGCTCCCGCTGCGGGTTCAGATCCTATATAGGGATGGCCGGTGCGCTTACTGGCTGAGCGCGGTGGTGCGGCTGGTCACAAAAAAAAGACAAAAAAAAAAAAACAGAAACAGAAAAATCTCAAATCAGTGATGTAAATTTTTATCTTAAGGAAATAGAAAAGAGCAAACTAAACTAAAATCAAATATAAGTAAGAAATAAAGATGACAACAGAAATATATGAAATAGGGAATTAAAAAATAATTGAGAAAATGAACAAAACCAAAAGTTGATTCTGTAAAAAGATCAGCAAAAGTTGCAAACCTTTATCTAGACTAACCAAGAAAAAAAAAAGAGAAGACCAAAATTATTAAAATCAGACATAAAGCAGGGGCATCAATTACATTGTCATTATGGTTTTTTATGGTGATAAGATTTGGTTTTGTTCTCTTTCTCATTTGCATTTTTGTTCTACTTTTCTTGTATATTCATGATAGTGATTATCATTTTTTGGATTCCAGATGCAGGAATTTCTTGAGGACTTCTTGTAGAGCTGGTCATGTGGTGATGAACTCCTGCAGTTTTTATCTAGAAAATACATTATTTTTCCCTCGTTTTTGAAGGACAGCCTTGCTGGGTATAGTATTCTTGGCTGGCAGGTTTTTTTCTTTTAGTATTTTGAATACATCATCCCATTTTCTTCTGGCCTGTAGAGTGTCTGTTGGAAAGTCTGCTGTTAGTATGATAAGGGCTCCCTTATAGGTGACTTGATGCTTTCCTGTTGCTTCTTTTAAGATTCTCTCTTTATCTTTGAGATTTGCCAGTATGACTATAATGTGACTTGGAGAGGATCTTTTTGGGTTAAATCTGTTTGGGGATCTTTGAGTCTCCTGTATCTGAATGTCAGTGTCTGTCTCTGTATCTGGGAAGTTTTCCATTATTATTTTGTTGAGTAGGTTTTCCATGACTTTTCCTTTCTCCTCCCCTTCTAGAACACCCATGATTCAAATGTTTGTGTGCTTAAGGTTGTCTGCTATCTTTCTTAGGTTTTTCTTCATTTTTTAAAATTCTTTTTTCCTTTTTTTCTGTGTGTCTTATTTCAAGAAGACTGTCTTCAAGATCAGAAATTCTTTCATCTGCTTGTTCTAGCCTGCTACTTAAGCCGTCCGTTAATTGTTTTTTATTTCATTGAGTGAATCTTTTAGTTCCATGATTTCTGCTTTGTTCTTTTTTAAGGTATTCATCTCTTTGTAAATTTCCTCCTTCATCTCCTGGATTTTTTTTTCTTGTTTCATTATGTTGTCTGAGTGTTCTCTTATCTCATTGAATTTCCTTAAGGTTGTTGCTTGGAATTCCTTTTCAGTCATTTCAAGGGGTTGCTCTATAGGAACTGGTATTTGAGAATTACTGTATTCTTTTGGTGGTGTCATATTTTCTTTGGTTTTTGTATTTCTAGTATCTCTACATTGATGTCTGGTCATCTGGTAGAGCAGTTACTTCTTTTATTACTCCTGAATGGGCTTTGAGGAGAGAGGTGTCCTCTTCTTTTTCCAGTTTCCACTGGTTACTTCTTTGTATCAATGCAGTCAGGTGTCTGACAGGCCACCTGCACAGTGGCTGTGGCTGCTGCTGTGGCATTGAGCTGCTTTTTTGGCAGCTGTGGCTGTGGCCATGGCTCTGGTGTGCCACTCTCATGGAAGCGCTGTTTTTGGCGTGCTCTCTTGCCTGCTTTTGGCCAGAGGGTACTGTCCTTGGCTCTCTGCCTAGGACCCCAGGCATGCTCTCTTGCCTGCTTCCAGGCAGAGAGGACTGTGGCCCTCAGCTCCTGGCCTAGGATGCCAGGCATGCTTTGTTTCCTGCTTCTGGCTGAGGACATTTTTAAAACTTTTTTTGAACATCTGCAGAATAATTATAATGTTACAAAGAATTTGGCCTTTTAGAAGTTTATGTTTGTTTTCCAAATACACATAGCATTGATTTCACATGTCAGTTTTTTCTCATCAGACTTTAAATTTATTTTTCAGTGTCATGAAGTGAAACTCACAAATGTGCCTTGGTCAGTTTTCTTTCTCAATAACAGACATTCATGCCAATATGAGGATGTGGCAAATGAGCCATGAGGAACATAAGGTTATTATCCCATTGAGAAAACATAAAATTTCTGCTTCCCTCTTTTTCTTCCCCAAAAAACTGTCAGGTAACTGATTTCATAAAAACTACTGGAAAGTATTAGTATTTCCCATTCCTTTATAGAGTAGTGTTCTACTCATCAAAAATGCATATAGGGCTTGGCAATTTATCAATAATCGTTTTGTTTCTGTAAGACTCAGAATTCTAGAAACAGTTTTAATAATAGTAGTTTAGTTTTCTCCTTTTATAGCCTGCTTTAAAAAGAGAAAAAAATTTCATCTTATGTTAAAATGTAGTCAACATAGTTTTTAATTCTCCCATTTGTTTATTTGCATAAAGGAGAGGGTGTAATATGATGATTTCATTATCTTTTAGTCAAAAGAATATATCTGTAATAGCATAAGAACTGAGTCTTGTCTTACCCCTCTCCATTGTCAAAATAAAGTTCTTTGCTCTCTGCCTAACTGGGTTTACAGATAGTATTTCCAGACCTTGGTTATTATTTTCACTGGCTTCTTTCATTGAAAGGGATCGGGTTTCTGGCAGACAAGCCACTGCCTTTCCTAACCACTGGTTTCTTCTCTGTTCCACAGAGTAGTATATACTAAGCTTGAAATGAGGATAGACAGTCTCGAGTATGGGATGGAAAGAACAGCCGTTCATGAACAGGAAAGCCAACAATTTAGGCAAACGGAATAAATCTGTTAAATGAATTGAGTTTTCGTTTTGGCTTTTGTTTTTTGCCTTGGAAGCATTAACTTTTTAATGAAGAAATAACACATGGATTATGCTTTTTAACCACAATCCAGAGAAGATAAGGTTTGGCTGATATAATAGGTTTTTCTTTTTTCTTTTCTAAAAGACATTTAAATAAAGAGATATACAAGATGGCAGTTTATATTTTTCTTAGATATTTTCCAGAGTAATTAAAAGCTTAGAAATAGAAAATAATCCTTTATCGGGCCGGCCCGGTGGCGCACTGCTATAGTGTGCCGCTTGGGAAGCGCGGTGGCGCTCCCGCCGAGGGTTTGGATCCCACATACAGACCGGCCACTCACTGGCTGAGCGAGGGACAGGAGCAACACCGAGTGTTGCGATCCCGTGGCCGGTCCCGGTCCGGTACGGGCGCGACACTGAGGGTTGCGATCCGTTGCCGGTCACGAAAAAAGACAAAAAAAAGGAAAAAAAAAAAAAAAAAGAAAATAATCCTTTATAAACAAAGGTTTACTTACGTAAGTTTTTTTTCAATTGGAGATTAATGCTACAGTGTATTATGGCCTGTTGCTGGAAATTACAAGTAAGTACTGGTGTTAGAAGTACTATATGCTATTTTAGAAAAAAAAGACAAATGGTTTCAGTATATTTTTAGTTCTTTATAATTTTTGTTACTGTTTATAATCTAAATTTTCTGAAGTAGAAGTTACTCGAAATTAAGCTACTTGAAAAATTAGACAGCATTTTAAAAAAATCTTATCAGTGAATTAATAGAAACAAATTTGAGTTTACTGACATGAGACCTTGATTATATTGTGTGATTTTCTGAAGTAAAGTGAAACTTAGGATATTAGGCAGCCTTCTGTATTTGCATTGGCATTCTAAAGAGAGCATAACCTACTTTTTTTATTTATTAAGGGTTTTTATATAGTTGCAAATAGTTTGTGTTTTTTTGTTTGTTTGGCTACAGATACTTTTATGATGATGATAAGTTTTTAGTGTAACATAAAAAAAGTTAGCATGCAAAAGCTTGGCCATATTTTGGAGGGGGGGTAAATTCAGAGTCAGGAGATTATACTGGTGTAACAAACTAGCAGGCCCAAAGATGGCCATTAACATTCATGTTTCTCTGCCCTAGAACCTGAAATTCATCTGCTTCAGATTGACAGAATCAAATTTATTAATTTACTACACCACTGATTTCTTTTTTTTCCCCTCTAGAATTTGGAATCTGTTCTTATTGTAAGACATCTTCAAATCTGCATCTGTAAAAATGTTCCTTTCTTTACAATATGTCTGCTCTCACTTTATGAACAGGGTTATTTTTTAAATGGGCAAATATGCTCTATATAAGCACGTGAAGTTATATTCTTAATGAAATTCAATGCTAAGAACATCCTTAAAAATAAAGACTTCTCATATATTCTCATCATTTTAATAACAGTTTATGTGAAATGCTTTGTGTTCACAGGAAGAACAGGCAGCAAAATTGAAAGCTGAGAAGATTAGAGTTGCCCTAGAGAAAATTAAAGAGGCACAAGTGAAAAAGGTGATGTGTGGGCTTTTTCCGGATTTGGGATTGTTATCTGTTTTTCGGATTTATAAAGAATTGCCTTGTTTATATAATGTACACCCCTAAAATATGGAGAGGTAGAAGGATAGTTCTTCCTGATAATATATTTTTTACATGTAGTATTTTTTGTGGGTAAAATGCATTATAAAAGAAATAACTTTCTGGTTCTAAGTTTTCTTAAAAGAGTAAAACAAAATAGTCTTTACATTATAATCTTACCTGTTATTATATTTTTTAAAAATTATTTAAATTTATGTAGGTAGGTTATTTGATATCTAATCTTTAGCCTATCTTTCTTACATAATAAAGTTATTATTTATGTTTTAATTTATTTTTAAAGACATTAGTCAGAATATTATTAAATATTGGAAGAAATTCTTTTCTAGAATGCCATTTTTGGGTTTGCATTTAATTTTCCTTATTACCTGTTATAGTTGGTGATTAGAGTTCACATGTCTGACGACAGTTCTAAAACAATGATGGTGGATGAGAGGCAGACAGTGAGACAAGTGCTGGATAACCTGATGGACAAATCCCACTGCGGTTATAGTTTAGACTGGTCACTGGTGGAAACCATTTCTGAGTTACAAATGGGTTAGTAATATTATTGCTTTAGTTGCTTTTTAATTTCTATGTGATTCCAACAGTTTATAAGTTCATAAAAGCATTCTGAGACATCTTTACATTTTTTTTCTATAAAATTGCTTCTTATAAATTGGCTTTTTTACATTTTTTTTCCTCATGTATTTTGAGAGTTCTTTGACCATAAGATCATTTCCACTTAACTTCAGATTTTATAATGGCTAAAACAAAGTTTTTTGAAAAGGTAACAAAATATTTTTTTCCCTTAGATTGGTGCATTAACTAAACACTTACGTTTTTTTGCATTTGTACTGAAGTCTTTATACCAGCATTTGATTTTCAGGGGAAACATAAAGCACATCTGTCAACAAATTTCAAGGAATCAATACGTAGAACATGTTCTTTAACATATGTTCAATATATAGAACATGTTCTTTGATTCCTAATTTGTATGTTAGAAAATGTATCTGTGTTTAAAATTAATTAACACTATGGATCAAAGAAGAAATTATCTTGGAAATATTTTAAATGCCTAGAGCTAAATACTATGGGAAATATTTGGTAACAAAATGTACTAAATGCAACTAATGTGTTTTATTTTTAAGGGTGGGATGGGGAAAGGCTAAAGGCTGAAAATGATTACTGCAAGCCAGAAGATCTAGACTCTAGTCCTAATTCTTCCATTTATCAGCTGTGTGACCTCGTCACTTAACATCACTAGTGCATGACTCCTTATTTGAAAAATGAGGGAAGCCCAGATAATCTCTAACAACCAAAGGCTGAAGTGTTGGTCAAGATTCTTTCGTTCTGATGTGAACTGCCTTTAAGGTTTTGTGTCTTTTATGCAGTTTTGATGAATATTAACAAAATATCGATGTTTTATTTTGAGACAGAGAGAATCTTTGAAGACCATGAAAATTTGGTTGAAAATCTCCTTAATTGGACAAGAGATAGCCAAAACAAGCTTGTATTTATGGAACGTATTGAAAAATATGCACTTTTCAAAAACCCACAGGTAAGACTGGATAATTTATAAAGGTCAACATTTTTTAAGGTGTATCTTGTTCTATTACTGCCAAGTTGGTAGAGTTAAAAGAATAGCAACTACTGGTATGAACAGTGAAGCTGCAAAACCCCATAGGAGGGTTCACTACTATTACTGAGGTGTTAAAGTCAGCAAGGGCCCAGGTATCAGTCCTCAAAGAGGTTCCCAGTCCCACAGGGCCATATGGGGTGAGCCCTGTGGAAGCAGAAGTAGCCACAGGGAGTTACAAGGTTTCTCTGCTCTGTAACTCAGAACTGTGTTGAACTCGGCTCTTTATTGGTGAGTTTCTCATCTCATCAAAGAAAAGTTCAGCCATTTATCCAGTTGACACTTTTTTTTTTTTTTAATGCCAGTAACCTTGATTATAAATGGCTGTATGTTCTAATATATGTTACCTTGATTTATTTGGCATCTTTCTTTATTCCAAAATAATGTGTGAGTTAATACTTCCCAATACTCAGACATTTTGTAGAAATTTGTAGGTGAGGAAAAACAAGAACTCCACAATAAAAAGTAGTAATCAGGAAAAATAGCAGCAGTGTTCAAGGTATTGAGTAGTTTTCCTTCAGATGGCTTAATCATGACACATCTTTTCTGGATATTTTAGTGAATAATACATATTTGAGAGTACCAACAGATCTTTCAGTAGGCAATTGTGAAAAGTAATTATACTACTGAATCAGAATTCAGATTTTAGTCACGTCAGACAAATGAGATTATAGTCTCAGAATCTGGGATTTCTTCACTCCAGACTGGCAGAAAGGAACTTAGAGTCACTATTTCTCTAGAAGAAATCATATACACACCCATGCCAAGGGAATAATAGAATGAGTTTGTCCTTTAATTTTCATTTATTTGTTTTTCTAGAATTATCTTCTGGGGAAAAAGGAAACAGCTGAGATGGCAGATAGAAACAAAGAAGTGCTGTTGGAGGTATGACTCCCTCCCCTTTTTAGTCTGCACATTTAAAAATTAAAATATTAAGTACCTTTTTGAAGTCAAGTATGTCAATGTGCTATATTTATACTTAACTATTGTAGCCAGAGAAGCCTGTGTTCTTTGATAGCAGGAGGGAGAGAGTTCAACTGTTACCTGATGACAGGTTAGCCACTGAAGAACCTTTTAAAAACTATTATTTTGCCATTTGATATTCTAGTGGACTAAAAGGAGTAATGAGCTTTTAGGGGCTGCCGAGTGGGAGAAACAGCTAGTTGGTAAAGGTTGCAGTTGTGCTGTATTTAATCTGCATGCCCAGATTAAATTTGTCCAGAGAAATTTGAATACATGTTGAGCATCTCAAGTTCAAAAATCTAAAATCTGAAATGCTCCAGAATCCAAAACTGTTTGAGCTCTTGAACACCAACATGATGCTCACAAGAGATGGTCATTGGAGCATTTTGGATTTTGGATATTCTGATTTTGGATGCTCAGCCTGTATTCAAATAAAGTATAATACAGATATTCCAAAATCTGAGAAAATCTGAAGAAGTCCAAAATCTGAAACACTTCTTGTCCCAAGCATTTTGGATAAGGGGTACTCAGCCTGTATAATTAGCTGTTTGCAAAATATTTCAAGCCTTAACCTTAAATAACTGAAGTAATTGTTTAAACTATAATGATTGTTTTTTGGAAAAACTCCTTATTTTGAAGAGTAATAAATTTAAGTATAATTGTATTTTTGGCTTTTGGGCTTTGCCAGTTTTAGAGAAATAAAATCAGAGAAGTTAGTGTGGTTAAAAACCTGAATAAGGGCCAGCCTGGTGGCGCACTGCTACAGTGCACCGCTTGGGAAGCGCGGCAGCGCTCCCGCCGAGGGTTCGGATCCCACATACAGACCGGTTCCCGCTCACTGGCTGAGCGAGGAGTGGGGGCAGCACCGAGGGTTGCGATCCATTGCTGGTCACGAAAAAAGACAAAAAGACAAAAAAAAAAAAAAAACCTGAATAAACTTACCAACAAGACAGTTAGAAAAATGAAGATTAGCACTGAGCTTTCCATAGTGATACCAGCTACAATTAAGAAAAAATCCTGTATATAATTCCTAATTTTTCTGTACTTTGGGGAGAAAGAAATTAATTTAGGCTCAGAATGTCTTAAACTAGTGTTTAGTGAGGATTTCTTTTTTCTTTTACAAATACATGTTTGATTTTACTATTAGATTTGTATCTACCTGCAGACAGTAGAATTCAGAATTTTGAGTTTATTTATATTCCTTTCAAGCTATTGTTAAATATTTATATAGTAAGTACCCTCTTTGTTTTAGGATTATATAAATTGATAACAGTTTTTAAGTGTTTAAAGTTTAACGATTCACTTAGCATGTTGCTTTTTTTGATTTTTTGTGGGGTGTTTTGGCTGCTGGCTGGTATGGGGATCTGAACCCTTGACCTTGGTGTTATAACATGTGTTGTTTTTGAAAACATATATTTCTGTTTAGTTTGACAGCTAATCTAAATGTGTTGTTAATTTGGAGAAAAATAGTCTAATGCTTATGTTAGCACTGACACTTTTATTAAATTTAGTATGACTATGTTGTTTACAAATGCACTGTTATATGCAACTCAGTTGATGTTTCAAGTTAGTTTTTCTTCAAAATAACATTAGGTGAAACATTGTAGGTAAAAATGCATTATTATATTTATGATTGGCATTTTTACTTAATAAACACTTAAGGATTGCCATACTAGTTCCAAAATAAATTCATATTGCGTTTGGAATAGAAAGTTCTAATTGAAGTCCGATTGGCAACATAGTTTAAATAAACCATTTTGGTTTAATTACAGTGTCATGCATTTCCCAGGGGTAAACACAACTTTGTTCTGAGAATTCAAGGATCATGAGTCTTTTCAAATCATATTGTTATTTTAGGAATGTTTTTGTGGAAGTTCTGTGACTGTACCAGAAATTGAAGGAGTCCTTTGGTTGAAAGATGACGGCAAGAAGTCCTGGAAAAAACGTTATTTTCTCTTGCGAGCATCTGGTATCTACTATGTCCCTAAAGGAAAAGCTAAGGTGCGTCCCTTGTGTTGGCTTTTGAACTTCCTCATTATGCTAATTGCTTTTCATTTGCAGTGAGTATGCTGGCAGTGATTTGTTTCAATTTGCATAGGCCACACAGAATATTGCTTTGTTTGCTAATCTATTTTACGGAAGAGGAAACCCCAAAATTTTCACTTCTCTGGTCATTAGTTGGGCCCATCTTGATTCTCTTAGCAAATTTAAAATCATAGTTTTATGTATTATTTTTCAGACTTTCGCAGGAGTAGACTTTTTTATTTTTGTTTGAGGTAAATAGTCTTCTGGGATTATAGGCATTTCAATTTTGGGTGGGTATTATGCTTCCGCTGAGGGTTCGCTCTGTGTAGCTATCGCTTCCATGCTTATTAGGAGCCAGGACTATTTTAAGCCCTTTACAGTATCATCTCATCTAGTCTTTACAACATCCTATGAACATATATTATTGCCCCTATTTCACTGATGAGGAAATCCCCATATCACTGTACTTGAGGTATGCATTATAAATACTGAACTACTTGATATTTTCTTATTGTTTCCAGAGAGCTCTATTACAGTATGTTGTACTTAATATACTATACCATATTTAAAGTATCTTTAAAATGCCAACCTTCCCAAACAAGTTCATTATGAATGGCAAGTCAGTCAGTGAAATGCACAGCCTTTTTTTGTTACATTATGGATCAAATAAGAAACATTTATAGAAAATTTCATTGTCTTGTCTTCTGCGAAATAGCAGTAATTTCTACCTTAGTATTAGTAAAGTTTTGATTCTTAACTAGAAACTGTTACCAGGTATGATATTTCCATATTTGCATATCATTGTTAATTTGGTGTTTTGGGTGTTTTTTCTTAGGTCTCTCGAGATCTGGTGTGCTTTCTCCAGCTGGATCATGTCAATGTTTATTATGGCCAGGACTATCGGAACAAATACAAAGCACCTACAGATTATTGTCTGGTGCTAAAGGTAAACATGTATCTCTTTTTAAGCATTTTAATTGATGTTAGACATAACAGTGGGTTATTGGATATTTTAGAATAGTTTGGATCTCCATCAGGTGTGCACTTTTTGCTTTGTTCTACAGATTTAAAAGGAATGGTGAAGGATGGTAAGAAAAAGAAGCATGTGATATACCACAGCCAACCCTGAGCCAATTAGTCCTAGTTAGATTAATGCTAATAAGGAGTGGATACTGGATTGTAAGTTTTTAGTCATAATATATAAGATATATTTGATAAATTTGACTCTCATTTAATAGCAGGCTTATTTTAGGGAAACTTAGAGCTGAACGTGGGATATAAATATTTTGTATTTTGGTTTTTTCCTGTACTTACTCAGCAGAACCATCAGAGGGCACTGTGCCCAAGTTCAGACTGCACTGGCTCTCATCTGGTCCAGAAATAATTTTTGTCGCTTCTTCCATGCTTGTATTATGACCTGTCTGACCTGTTTTTAGGGAAGTTTTTTCCTCCTTTATCCAGGCTTTTGAGCTTCTCACACTGATTATATCTTTACTTTAAAGAAGAACTGACACTTTTAGCAAATTTTTAGTGATCCTCTAGAACATTGATAAAGACAACTTAAAAAAATTCAGGGAAATTATGGAGATAAAAAAGTTTTACTCATTGGCTTCATCTCAGTAACCACTTGGTAAATACTTAGGTCTACATGTTTATATCATTGTTTTTAATTTTACTTTTCTTTGAGAATTGTTAGTTGGGTTTGGGGAGCAGCATTTGTTTAGGATTTGGGGGTGGAGTTTTGATTGCTTTGATAAAATTAGGTGTATTGTAATGGCAACTGTTTATTAAATAATCCTTTCTTAGAGAATACCACTATATCATTTAGGTTACTTTCAGGAGCAAATAATTTTTAAAGTCAGTACTGTTCAAAGTAGCTTAATCCAGCAGTTTTCAAAATGAGGTTTAAGCTCACCTAGAAGTCCCTAAGACCAGATGTCAAAATTATTTTTCTTGTAATATCAAGATGTTGTTCGACTTTTGCATTCTCATTCTCTTGCAAATGTATAATGGAGTTTTCTAAGAATTTACATAACATGTGATGCCGTTTTCTCTCTTGGCTAGTATAATGTGTATTTGTGCACTCTTGTGTTTTAATTTTTCTCAGTTTTAATTTCTAATAAGGTAAATATTGTAGGGGCAGAAAAACTCCACCCCCATCAGGGTCCCAGCTGGGCCTGAGAGTTAAATTAACATAAGATAGATCAACAGGAGAAAAGCATAATAGAGGTTTTACATGGCACAAGAGCCCTCATAAAAGAAGGCCCAGAGAAGTAAGAGTCAGTTACTTATATACTGGATTGGACAAAGAGTAGAAAAGAGTTATTTTAACAATGTCTGTACAGAATTCTCTGTTTTGACTTGTCTTTGAGGATAAGGATGTATCATCCTAGTATATGGAGGATGCCTTTCACATGGGAATTTCATCTTTTGCTTTTAAGAAACATCATGAAGGTCAAAGTGATCTATTTCTACCTGCTGTTTTTCAAGTGTCTTTAATTTAAATAGTCATTATGCCAGGGCAGTATATTCTTAACTCCTTCAATAACAATAGACATTAGCCCCATAAGTGAAAGTTATTGGTGGTCTTATAACATGAAGACAGTAAGAGTTGGTTATTTCAGTGGCTAAACGTTGTCAGTGAGAATCCAAATTCTTTTCATCTTTCTATGTTCCATCTTCTGCGTATCATCTTATTCCAAGGCTGGCTTGCCTCACAGTCACAAGATGACCACTGCAGTTTTAGTCATCACATGTAGACCCAGCAGAATCCAGAAGAAGAGGAACTATTTCTCCATGTATTTGTCTTTTTTCCCAGAAAGCTACCCAGCAGCCCTCCCCTTAAGGGTTACTGGCCCCAACTACATTTCCCACTCCTAAATCAGTCACTGACAAAGGGAACAAAGCCACTGTGATTAGCTTAGACTGGTCAGATTTCACAACTTGTGGGACACAGGCAGGGGGGGACAGCTCTGCCAGAAAAGAAGTGAGTGGGAGGAGATAGCTGTGAAGGCAGCCAGCAGTGTCTGCTACGGCCAGTCTTAACTATGATCACTAACTATTATTTTAATCCCTTTTGCAACACACAGAATTCTGAAGTTAAGAATATTTTTGTGCCAAGGCTTTTTTTCTTTTTGTTTTTATGATAATAATTTATATGTTCTATATTTGCTTTTAGTGAAGTAGTTGAAAGCTAAACCCATATATTTATATTACATATCTCTTTATATCTAGATATATTTGATATTTTGAAATGGAAAACCATGATACCATTAGGTACAAATAACAGTGAAAATAATGGCCCTCACTTATTGGATAACTCCAAGGTGACAGGCCTGCACTAGAAGTGCTTGTACACATCCATCTCAAGTCTATTCTAGAGTTCCCATTTTCCAGAAGTGGAAACTGAGGTTTAGAGGGATCAATTTGCCCATGCGCATGCAACTATCAGGATTTAAAGACATGTCTTTTTTCCTGTAAAGTCTGTACTAGATTTTGCCTATGTAAATATTTTTATTCTTGAGCATATGAGTTCTAACAAATGAAACTAAAAAATGCTGCAGCACAGGATCTATACACACGCAAAGCGAAATATTTGTATGGCCTGATCCCCTTTGCCAGCTTTGGACTATATTGACTGAGTCCTTCCAGTGAAATGCAGGATATGGGAAAGGTATATACACTTGTAGAAAGCAGTAAAATACATTGTTTGCTGATTAGTTTTTTAAAGAGTAATAATAGAAGTAGTAATAGTAGGAAAAGCTTAATCATGAAATTTAACAATATAGGAACAAATAGGACATGTGTTTTTTTTTTTTGTTTTTTTTTTTTTTTGTTTTTCCTTTTTGTCTTTTTTTTTTACTGACCGGTAACGGGATCGCAACCCTCGGTGTTGTGCCCGCACCTCGCTCAGCCAGTGAGCAGGAACCGGTCTCCACATGGGATCCGAACCCTCAGCGGGAGCGCCGCCATGCTCCCAAGCGGTGCACTCTCCAGTGCACCACCGGGCCAGCCCGACATGTGTTGATAAATCATCTGAAAGAGATACACATTTGTTGGGACAGGTGCATATAAACCTATTTTTAAAAAATTATGTACTCCAATAATTGTTGGAGTAGAAAAAAAAACAGTTGTTGGAGTAGGGCTCACCTTAGCCAGATCTAAAATTTCATTCCTAAGGAAATGAGGCAAAGTAGTTTATTTAGTACATTAGGTAGGAAGGGAAGAGTGGTTTGTGTTTAGAGGTGAAATGTGAGCATGAACTTCTCAAGTACTGTTACTAACAGAAATATGTTATATATAATAATCATGGAAGTAATGGGGTAGAATGTTATTAGTCTTATTTCTTCTTGCATGCCAATTGACAGAATTAATGTTCAAGCCTATATGTATTTCCAGATACATAATGTCATTTTCCTTTGGCACTTGGACTGTGATTTTAGAACATCACTTTCAATTAACAGAATTATAAGAATTATCTGCCTAAAGCTAATTTTTGGCATAAGCAGAGAAAAATAATCTGATAGCACAGTAGTAATCCAGAATTTCTTATTGTTAAATGCTTTTATTTAATTCTCAATATTTTTAACTTTTATTAGAAAATGCACACTTTCGGGCCGACCCGGTGGCGCACTGGAGAGTGCGCCGCTTGGGAACGCGGTGGCGCTCCCGCCAAGGGTTCGGATCCCATGTGGAGACCTGTTCCCGCTCACTGGCTGAGCGTGGTGTGGGCGCAACACCAAGGGTTGCGATCCCGTTGCCGGTCCCCGGTATGGGCGCGACACCGAGGGTTGCGATCCTGTTACCGGTCAGTAAAAAAGATAAAAAGGGGAGAAAAGAAAAGAAAATGCACACTTTCCAAATCAGCATCATTTAAAAAATGAACTGATGACCTTCCTTTCTTAATAGCTGTTCATCTGTTTTGGGAGCAATTTCCTTATACAAAGCGTCTTCAAAAAGTTCATAGAAAATGCATGTTATGAAAAAATTGCATGGATTACAATTTTTTGTGCACCAAATAAACTCCTCCTAACTTGCTGTAACATATCTGAACAGGATCTAGTTTGAGACACTAGAAAGATATCAGTTTGAAAAGAGCCCCTATCAGAATAATATGAATTCTGCTAAAATTGAAACAAGAATAAACATCAAAATTATGGTGAAGTTTGGGTGTAAGAATGGTGCAATCGTTGATGCTTTATAGAAAGTTCATGGGGACAGTGCTCCAAAAGAATCAGCAGCTTGCAAGTGGATAACTCATTTTAAGAAGGGACAAGAAAATATTTAAAATGAAGCCCACAGCAGCAGATCACTCATATCAACTTGCAAGGAAAAAATTAATCTTGTTTGTGCCCTAATTGAAGAGGACCGATGATTAACAGCAGAAACAATAGCCAGCACCCCTAAACATCTCAATCAGTTCAGCTTACACAGTTCTGACTGAGAAATTAAAGTTAAGCAAAATTTCTGCTCAATGGGTGCCAAAACTGTTGTGCCCGGATCAGCTACAGACAAGAGCAGAGCTTTCAATGGAAATTTTAAACAAGCAGGATCAAGATCCTGAAGTATTTCTTCAAAGAATTGCATAGGAGACAAAACATGGCTTTCCCAATATGATCCTGAAGACAAAGCACAATCAAAGTGCTGGAAATGGTCCAGTCAAAGCAGAAGCAGACCAGTCAAGACCAAAGGTCTTGGCAATAGTTTTTGGGGGGTGCTCAAGGCATTTTGCTTGTTGACTTTCTGGAGGGTCAAAGAACGATTACATCTGTTTATTAGAGTGTTTTGAGAAAGGTAACCAAAGCTTTAGCAGAAAAATGCCTGAGAAAGCTTCACCAGAGTCCTCCATCGTGACAATGCTCCTGCTCATGTCTTTCATCAAACAAGGGCAATTTTATGAGAGTTTCAATGGGGAATCATTAAGCATCCACCTTACAGTCCCGATTTGACTCCTTCTGACTTCTTTTTGTTTCCTAGTCTTAGAAAAATCTTTAAAGGGCACTCATTTTTCTTCAGTTAATAATGTAAAAGAGACTGCATTGGACATGGTTAAGTTCCCAGGACCCCTCAGTTATTTAGGGATAGACTAAATGCTTACAAAAGTGTCTGGAACTTGATGGACCTTATATTGAGAAATAAAATTTAGGTTTTTTATCTTTTAATTCAATTTTACCATGAACTTTTTGAAATCACTTTATATATTCTCCCTGGAGTCTTTAAGAATCTAAATGGTGAGCTTCTGGTTTTTAGCAATGAATGTGCCCTCCATACTTAACCCTTGCGTGATTTTAAAAGTGGTAGCATATTAGTTTGGGGAAAAGAGGAGAGGCAGAGGCAGCAAATTCAGAGGAGGAAGATTTTACCCTAATAAGGCAGTAGTATGCCATAATAGTTGAGACCATGGGCTGTGCATGGGTTCAAATCCCAGTTGTTTCACTTAAGGGGAGCAGCTTTGAATGCTGTCTTACTGTGCCTTGCTTTCTTCCTAGAACAAGGAGATGATAATATGTATCAGAGGGTTTTCGTTAGGATTGTGTGAGCTAATATATGTGAAATATTTCACAATGTCTGGTACGTAGTAAGTGCTCAATAAATACCACTTTTAATAAAACAACAATCTATTAGTGGAATGGGCAACCTCTTGAAGTATTGATGCGGAGCCTGGATGACCGTAAGAAAGCTATGAGTGCCTTTATTGTTTAGAAGGATGAAAAAGAATTTTTGAAGTCCTACAGCAAATTTTAAACTAGGAAGTAATCTGATTCGATGCTTGACTTACAAATACTTGAATAATTATATCATGACACACTTCAGGGTATTATCTGGATTCCCAGGTTAGAGAGATGAAAGGAGAAGGATAGAGGATAATTTCTCTTTGATTTTCCCTGATGTTGTATTGATTGAAAACACCCTCTTCCTGTAGAGAACAAATAGAAGCACACATGCACACTCAGGCAGGGCCACTGTTAGGTTGGACACCCATGCAGTCGAGAATAGTTTATAAATCACTATAGAAGGAGGGGGTGGTGATAAAGGCCAAGAGCCACACTGCCATAGCTTATTCAGATCTCTGAACCCTGCCCAGCAAGCAGTGCCTCTGTGAAACAGAACAGTAGTCTATTCAAGCCCTAGTTGGCATCACTGAAAAAACTCTTTTTCCATCATCCTATTTTATCTTCGGCACAATTTGTGGCTTCTTAAGGTCAGAGACCTTTTCTGTTTTGTTCATCACTGTATACCAAAACCTAGTTGAAGCATCTAGCAAATAGTTCTTACTCAATAAATATTTGTTCAATGAACAAATGAGGTAAAAAATCCCCCCTCCCCTTTTATAGAAAAATACATAATCCTCTACCCATCTTCCTTTGCTCTTTCAAGAGTAATATGGTGGTTTATTATAATGTGATTTAGTATGAACAAGGAACATATTCCAAGACAGGACCGGTATCGTCAGAAGAGAAAACTGTTAGGTATTGTTTTGTAACCTCTTATTGTTAAGGATTTATTGTTTAAAACTTTGACTATAGCCTTCACCAAGAAAGTTGGCTTTTGTATTAAATATTATGTATTTGGCATAAAGTATTAAATATTATAGGAGCTGAGCTCTGAATGGAATAGAAGGATTTATATTTTTTTCTCTTATTGTAGACCAGAATGATTGATATTTAACAATGCAGATATAAAACTTCTTTTGGTGATCATCTAGTCCTTTGAGAACATGTTTAGATTATTTATTTATTGATCTCATACATTTCCAAGAGAAATGAAGGTGGTTGGAGAATTTTGGAAAAACTAAATTCTTTTAAACCTTTATTTTTTCTTAAAATTGAACAGAAATATTTTTCCAGGCAAAACAAAGCCATTATTTTTTTTATTTTTCAGAATGACTGAAAGAGAATAGTAATCATAAGCCATTATATCCAGAACCAAGTGTGATTTAGGTCTTTTCTTCTCAAGGAACTAGTGGTTGAGGCCAGTGGAGTTAAAAATATCTTAAATCTGTTCCTTATAGATTACATTTTATAGCCAAGTCAAGTCAGTCACCTCCCATCCAAGCCTCAAGTGAAAAGGACAGTGGGTTGTGACAACTAAATATGACGATGCCGTTGAAAAGCTGATTGTTCCCTTGGGGGGGCCGGTGCAGTGGTCCTACAGTTTGGTAGACAGAGGGTCCGACAAAGCTGTGCTTATCTGTCTCCACCACAGCGACAGGTGTGACTGCAGACTCCTGTCCCAGGTGCTGTGTGCCATGTACTTTGTATACCCAGCCTGGTTATTCCCCTCCAGAGAAGCACTGTCAGCTTTACCAGCTTAACCTAAAATTTAAAACTTAAATTTAAATTTAAGTTTTTTTCTCATTTACTTTGTAAAAATACTTATGGGCCATTTTGTTTGGCCTTATATAAGAAATATAAATTTTTTAGACATTACTGTTATGGCCTATAACTTGTCAGGATATGTTTAAGCTTTGATTGAGTTTTTCTTTAGTTCTCCAAGGGACTTAGTTGGATTTTGCCTTTAATCTTGCAGCACCCGCAAATCCAGAAGAAATCTCAATACATCAAATACCTTTGTTGTGATGATGTAAGGACCCTGCATCAGTGGGTCAACGGGATCCGCATTGCCAAGGTTGGTCTCCTTTTGTTTGATGACAGGGTAGTGAGGTGTCCAGTGATAAAGTTTTGATTGTTGTTACAATTATTCTGATTGTTTCATGTTCATGATTTTGCCAGTGTTTCATTTTCTCAGGCTAAGTTTCATGTTTTAAATGTTGTCTTTTTCCCTTACTAATAGGGATAAATTTTGGACAGTTGGTATCCATTAAATAATACTGGTAAAAGCTTAGCATCAAAAAGTGATTTATTTTGGCTTTGGAGAACACTTTATAATGTGATTCTTATACAGCAGAGTTTAGCCTAAGCAAAACAAATTTTTTAAAAATTAGATTACTTTAGTAATGATCATACACCAATCATAATTGGACCAGTATCCTAAATAGTGCTGAGAAGCTGGCCCTGGATCAAGAATTTGAGATGAAAAAAATATTTATTTATATCTATAATGAACATAATCGGAATCAAGTGTTGCTCCTTCTAAAAATATGGAAAAAGAAGAGATTATAATTTAGTAGTATTAAAAGAATTTTTCGGGCCGGCCCGGTGGCGCACTGCTATAGTGCGCCGCTTGGGAAGCGCGGTGGCGCTCCCGCTGAGGGTTCGGATCCCACATACAGACCGGTTCCCGCACACTGGCTGAGCGAGGCGCGGGAGCAACACCGAGGGTTGCGATCCCGTTGCCGGTCCCGGTCCGGTATGGGGGCGACACTGAGGGTTGCGATCCGTTGCCGGACACAGAAAAAGACAAAAAAAAAAGAATTTTTCTTCAAGTATTATAGTTATTAATTTTAATACAGACAATGAATTAATAAACAAGAATGTGTCCCCCTTACCCTCCTCATCCTTTATATCATACCTAGTAAAGTTCGGATATCATTTACTTCTTCTGTTTAGTATGGGAAGCAGCTCTACATGAACTATCAAGAAGCCTTGAAGAGGACAGAGTCAGTTTATGACTGGACTTCCTTATCCAGCTCCAGCATTAAGTCAGGATCCAGTTCTTCCAGCATCCCAGGTAGTTCGGAATTCCTCAAAGCACTATTTTACTACCAGTATGAAGGTCTCTGTAGAGATTGATAGCAGACCTGGTCATTTCAGCTTGATTCTTAAAAACCAGAGCCATACCTAATTTCTAAATTATAATCAATGGATGCTTTTTTGTTTTTATTGTTAAAAGGGACAATATCATGGGCTACTTCACAAATGTACTTGAAATGGAATATCAGTATATAGACTTCTAAAGCCAAGAGTTTTGTTATTTATGATTATAAAGTTTATTCAAAACTCACACATACTGCTGAAAAACTACTAATGCATAATTTGGGATAAAAAGTTGATTGGAAAGAGTTTCCATACTCAGAATCCACGAGGAAGCTGCTCTCCTTCCCCATAGGTTTCCTGACATTTCAGTGGAATGGAAATAACTAGAACTCACACAGTATCACAGTTAAGGAAGCTAAATGTTTATATGAAATCTATGATACTCAAAATGTGCTTATTTTCAGATTCTCACATTCTTTAAACAAGTGTGCTGTGATCACATCTTAAGATAAATGCTTCTTTTCCTTAAAAATGTTCCATGAATCAGACAAGCCAAAGTGAGACACTCCACAAAATACCAGTACTCCTCAAAACTGTCAAATTCATCAAAAACAGGAAAGTTTGAGAAACTCATAGGAGACATGACTACCAACCGTAATGGTGTCCTGGATCAAACATGGATGTTAAGAAAAAACGAGTGAGATCTAGATAAAGTGTGAGTTTAGGTAATAGTAATGTACGGGTGCCAGCTCTTCAGTTGTGACAAATGTACCATAGTAATATAACGTGGTGGAGGCTGGGTAGGTAGGGATTTTGTGCTAAAACTGTTCTAATATTCAAATACATAATATGTAAATACTTAAAACTATTCCAAAGCAAAACGTTTATTAAAATGGAAAAGAAAAACCTCTGAGAAGATGGATTAGGAAAAACAGTGTAAGAGTATGTAGCAAGTAGGATTTCAGAAAAGGAAATTAAGGGATACAAGATTGAGAAAAGATGAATAATTTTAAAATTCTATGTAGCACTTCACAATTCAAGCACTTCCTCCACACATTATTTTATGAAGTGGTATAGTGCCTTTTCCTACTCCAGCATCATTTTTATACTTAAACAAACTCTTTAATGTAAATCATAAAGTCATATATGTTAATGCTGAAGAGAGCTCAAGGATTCATGTGTTCCTGCTTCCTGTCCTATAGGCTGTTGTCCTAGATTTTATAGGGATGATAATAAATGAGGCTAGTGAAGTTGTAACTTTTTAAAAAACTACTCAGCTATTGAGTGATCAAGAAAGAAGAAAATACAGTAGGTTTTCTCTCATACTGCTTATATTTTCACCCTAAGGATATTATCTTAAATTTATCCAAAGGAGTTTTGGTTTAGGATTTCTTTGTGGCCATTATCTTTGACTAGTTTTAACTTGGCTCAACTTGCTTAATATTGCAATCTAATAATATCCATCCATCACAGAGTGATTAGATAGGATCAGCTTTACCATTTGAGTCTGCACTAGATGCCAGGCATTGAGTTAGGTGCTACCACATGGTTATCTTACCTGAACCGACTCCAGCGAAATAATCTTGCCAGTTAGTTCAGTGCAGAGGCCAGAGATGCGCTGGATCCTCACAAACATTCCTGCTTCCTTGAAGACCTTTTCAGGCCTTGCCGGGGGGCAAGGCTTCAGTACAGCTGCTGCCCAACTGGGCCAATACCTAAATCCCTAGGAAACACGTCTCACTTGGGGGTCAAATTCTAAGTATTGTTCATTACCACAAAAAAGGAAGTAATCATTGTGTATAGATCTGAATTCATAAGTTATAACTTTGGGATGGCCTGGAGCAGGGGTACTGAAAAGACTGATTCTCGATGTAATGAAGACGTGATTGAAAAAAATTCACTGCTCTGTTGATGGTTGATTAATTCTTTTACTAGTTGGGAGTGCATTTCATGCAAGACAGGTTGTCAGGATACCAATAATGTCATATGAATCTTTTATTGTAATTATCAGTCTGTCATGGTGAACTATTTAAAAAGAATCCAAGATTTACTATTAACCCTAAGGGAAGTTTTCTAGTGGAAAATACTGGCTGTGTTTATAATGAAATGAGTTGTGAAGAATTAACTTATGGCTGTTCCACATAGCATCTGACCTTGTATTAATGACCTAAATGTACATATTCATTCTGTGAAAACACCAACTTACTTAACACTATATTTTAAAAACTATTTTAAACAGAGTCTCAGTCAAATCACTCTAATCAGTCTGATAGTGGAGTTTCTGACACCCAGTCAGCAGGACACATCCGTTCCCAGAGCATCGTGAGCTCCATCTTCTCCGAAGCCTGGAAACGAGGCACTCAGTTGGAAGAGTCCAGCAAGGTAAAACACTGGATTTAATTTACATAGAAAAATCTGTGGTATTCCATGGGTTTAACTTGATGCTCCTTTATTCCTTTATTAAGAATCTTATTTGGCCCTATTTCAGTCTTCTTTCTTTTATCTTCAGTCTTCCTGATTGTAATGGGTGAAACCATTTCAGAGAGACCCATTGATTTGACTTCACCTTGGAAAAGATTATTTACAAATTGGCTATAATGACCAAAGATCTCAGAGAAAAAAACCCTGGCAGTTTGTTTAACTCCTTTGTCAGTGGCCCAGAATGTTAAGAAATAATAATTTCCTCCTTTCTATTTTTAATCAGTTTGGAGCAACACCATTTAGTGCCAGTGTCCTAAACATGTTCCAGAGAAGCTGCTTACAGTTATTTCCTTATCTGTTATTAATTTATTTAGACTTGTTCCTTATCTTTTTTCTTTTGTGCTTTTTGGCATTTCTTTGGGCATTGATGAATTTTCTCAAATTATACTTTATGTGAAAGACTAAATTCAAATCAATCCCTTAAAGTTATGGATTCCTGAACCTTACACAATAGATTGTGTAGTGACACTGAAGGATGAGTATAATCATTACAAGACTATAATATTTAGAACAATAGAGAGGTTATTTAGCTCAGCTGGAAGACATCATAATCCTCTAGAAAACAGCCTGTGTAGTTCTGAAACCAAGGGTGTGTCCTGGCTGTAGTCACCATTTCAATATGCAGGAGCTCATTCCATCATTGAGGAACCAGCGACACCCCTGGCCTATTTTGTTTTTACCCAATAATCATTTTCACTTTTTTTTTGGTTCTTCTGGTCGGAATCACTTATTCAGGTACATTCATGAATGAAAATTAAATGGACATTTTTTTCTCAATGTATTCCCTAATTTACATATGTGGTTGATTAGTAGTAGCTGGAGCACTTTCCCTCAGAAATGAGTATTTGAGAATTGGTTCTAATGACCTAGATTCTCAAAACACTCACCAATTTGTTTAACTCCCTTATCAGTGACTCAGACTTTTAAAAAATAATTCTCTCCCTTCCCCCATTTAATCAATTTGGATGGAGCTCATCCTTTAAATATGTACTAGAGAAGCTGGTTTACATAATTCAGATGCCTAAAGAAAAATCTTTTACCTTACCAAATTATTAATAGTGAGATCTATGTGTATTTTAAGCAACAGAATTAACTAACGCTCTGTGATTAAGAAGCAAAATACATCATTACAGAGAGTTTCAGAGTGAACCCTGCCATGCAGTAGTGACTATTTGAGTCTTGATCACTCTGTGTGTTTCTTCTCCTGTTAACTTCAGTCTCAGGTGCCAAATGAGAAGGCCAGCACAGCTAAGGTCTGCACCTCTGAAGCAGCCAAGACAGGGTCAAGTTAAGGTCAGGGGCTGTTCTCTGGAAACACATTAACCTGGGTGACTCCTATAACCAAAGCTTACAGACTAATGCTTTTACCTCGATGTGTGATTTTTTTAAAAAAAAATATGTCAGCATCCTGATGGGTGTTAAAATTCAGCCCTATAATGACCCTCTAGTCCACTAACCTAAGCATTCTCAATGCTAATTAGATGTCATTCACAATTGAAAACAGATGGTTATCTTGGTTTCTCACAGTTTGAGAGCCTAAAATATGTACCCAATGTTTTTAAACCAGGGGTCTTTCCTTTCCTCTTTTCAAAAGTACTTGAACCACAGTCATGCGTGATTAGCTCCATGAAATAAATGACCAGATGTGGTCATTTCAGCAATGCCAAGAGGTACCCAGATGGGTTGGTCAACAGGTTGTTGACAAACTCTAGCTCCCATTTCTTGATTATTTCCTTTAACTCTAGCTTTCCAAAGTTTCCTTTTATTTTCTTCTGGCTTTTTCTATATGATATTTTTATGATACTTTGCTCTATGTTTACGAAGCATTTCTTTATGTATTTTCCAGTAAAACAAATATAAAGAATGCCCCCTTTACCTGCATTGCTGGACTTCTGTGCATGTTGGATGCAAGTGTCTCACACGAACACAAGTGTGTGTGTCAAGCTCATTCATTCCTGTGTGACTGTGCACGCCTGCTGAACATTCTCATACTTTCACATGTCAGCTTCCCAGCCTCAAAAGCCATCCTCAGTCCTGAGGAGGCCCTCCACCAGCTCTCCTAAGCCCAGTTACAGCATCTGCTTGATGTGGATGCAGTCACGGACTGGAGGGCGAACTCCAGCCTTCACAGCTCCCCTTGCCAGAGTCCAGGGGCCCAGTGCTCAGGGGCCTCCACAGAGGGCTCTCTTTTAGGGTGAGCTGTGCGAAAGTCATACACCAAGGTTAGAAATCATATACACCCGTCAACATCCAAAGGGCTCTTGCAACAAGAATTTTCTCCTAGATTGTTAGGTAGTCTAGCTATTTGAGAATACTGGTGGGTAAAACAAATTTTCTGTGTCTTGTTGCCCGGGGAACCAGACTTTAGCCTTCCTGACGTTGTCCATCTTTATGATCACCAACTGCTGCATCCTTTCCATGCATGCCGTGTCCCAGATTCCTTGCTTTTTAGTTTTACACAATCAAAGCTTACCTCCGTAACTGTTTTGTTTGTTGTGTTTTTCTCTCTCCCACCCCCCTTTTTATACTCCTTGTAGGCCAGAACGGACTCTCTGAATCGGCCCTACACTTCCCTTATGCCTCCTTTATCCCCACAACCTAAGATAGTCACCCCCTACTCTGCTTCACAGCCTTCTCCCCCTCTACCTCCCCCTCCCCCTCCGCCACCTCCTCCTCCACCTCCTCCTCCTCCACCTCCTCCCCCTCTCCCCAGCCAGTCTGCACCTTCTGCAGGCTCAGCAGCCACAATGTTCGTCAAGTATAGCACAATAACAAGGCTGCAGAATGCTTCTCAGCATTCAGGGCCCCTCTTTAAGCCACCACCCCCCCCAGTGATGCAGCCTCTGCCCTCAGCCTCCCCATCAGGAAAGCCTCAGATACTGGTGCCCCCCAGTGGAGTCGTTCCCCCACCCCCTCCCCCACCCCCAC
>NW_007728662.1:120302-126449 GCF_000696425.1 Galeopterus variegatus | reverse complement strand
CCCCACCCCCACCCCCCACCCCCGGCTCAGCCATGGCCCAGCTAAAGCCAGCACCATGTGCCCCGTCCCTTCCACAGTTCAGCCCCCCACCCCCTCCACTGAAGATTCATCAAGTTCAGCATGTTACTCAGGCGGCCCCTCCAGCACCACCACCACCTCCTGCCACACCGGCACCCCTCCCTCCCCAAGCCCCACCCAAACCCCTCGTGACCATTCCCCCACCAGCCAGCACCAAGACTGTGTCACCCATTGTAACACAAGCCACACCAACAACTCCTCCAGTCCCCCCAGCAAAAAAGCAGGTAGCCTTCCCTGTTTCTCACATTCCACCCTCTCCCCCAGGGTCAGTGCCCCCACCGACATTACCCAAGCAACAGAGCTTCTGTGTAAAACCCCCTCCTTCCCCACTGTCTCCAGTGCCCTCAGTCGTGAAGCAGATAGCCAGCCAGTTCCCCCCACCTCCAATCCCTCCTTCCATGGACTCTCAGCCCTTGAAGCTGGTCCCAGCAAATGTAGCTCCTCAGTCCCCTCCTGCTGTGAAAGCAAAGCCCAAGTGGCAGCCCAGCTCCATCCCTGTCCCTTCTCCAGATTTCCCTCCTCCTCCTCCTGAAAGCAGCCTGGTGTTTCCTCCACCACCACCACCAGCCCCAGCCCCACCACCATCAGAGCCACTCATGGCTTCTCCTACCCCTGACAAAAGTGGATCTCCAGGCAAAAAGACCAGTAAAACATCCAGCCCTGGGGGAAAGAAACCACCCCCAACCCCACAGCGCAACTCCAGCATTAAATCCAGTGGTTGTGCGGAACACCCCGAGCCCAAGAGACCCTCGGTAGACAGTCTAGTCAGCAAGTTTGCACCACCAGCAGAGTCCGGCTCTCCCAGCAAGGACACCCTGCCCCCTCCTGCAGCACCCCCCAAACCTGGAAAACTAAATCTTTCTGGAGTTAACCTTCCCGGAGTTCTCCAACAAGGATGTGTGCCAGCAAAAGCCTCTGTTCTGAGTGGGCGTGGAAAGGACTCCATAGTGGAATTTCCTTCTCCTCCATCGGATTCTGACTTTCCACCCCCTCCACCTGAAATAGAGCTTCCTCTGCCCCCCATAGAGATTCCAGCAGTGTTCTCGGGAAACACCTCTCCAAAAGTGGCAGTTGTGAATCCTCAACCACAGCCATGGCCTAAAACGTCAGTGAGGAAGGCCCCTCCACCCACAAGACCCAAACGGAATGACAACACCCGCCTCACTCAAGCAGAGATCTCTGAGCAGCCAGCAATGGCCACAGTTGTGCCACAAGTGCCCACCTCTCCCAAATCCAGCCTTAGCGTCCAGCCTGGATTCTTGGCTGACCTCAATAGGACACTGCAACGGAAGTCCATCACCCGGCACAGCTCACTGTCTTCCTCTCGCATGTCCAGAGCGGAGCCCACAGCCACTATGGATGATATGGCATTGCCCCCGCCACCTCCTGAACTGCTGTCTGATCAACAGAAGGCTGGTTATGGAGGCACTCACATATCAGGCTATGCAACACTGCGGAGAGGACCCCCTCCTGCTCCCCCCAAAAGAGACCAGAACACCAAGCTCTCCAGAGACTGGTAGCTACCACAGGACTTTTATTTTCATGGTATCTGTAATCAGTTCTACAATCAGCTCACCTGAGCATCTGTGAACTCGGGTGTTCAGAGCCTCCTGGTATGATGTTATTCAGGTCATGTCCAACTATTATGTATGTATGTGTGTGCATGTGCTTGTGCACACATAGCTATACGTTTTGTGTATATGTATGCATATATGTACGTGTATGTGTATATAGAGAGCTGAGAGTGCTTCTATTTATTCCTTTTCTCTCCTAATCTGAAAATGGGATTTGTGTATTTTGAGTGGAAGAGGCATGGAAGGGGGGTGTGTGTTCTGTCCCTTATTTCTTTTATCTATCATGTGGATTGGACCAAAAGCTTCTAATTACTTATCTAGAAGGTATTTTATCAGTGTCTGTCCATGTGCAGCCTTTTTGTGCATGTTGCGTAAAATGTAATTAAGGAGTAGATGTATGTGCTGTTTCTCAGTTTGAGAAAACCACCAGAATGTTAGAGTATCTCTAGGGCTTTTGTGTTTCTTTTTCGCCCCTGTTGGCTGAAGTTAGAACTGCTTGACTGACACTTCATTACTATACATAAAAGGGCACTTTAAATCAGAAAAATCTCTCAGCTTCATAGAATGGGTCTGTGTGTGGTTGTGCATGGAAAGTAAATACATGGTGTATTTAAACCATTCTAGTTGCAGTACTACTGCAATGATCCTACCACATCCAGGGTGTGTTTTCTCACAGGTGAGCTCTTTGCCTACAATACATGGATAATTTAGTGCTATAATCTTGGATAGTTCCTTTTTAGTACTAGCTTCATTATCCTTGCTTTGATTTGTTGTAAGAGAACGTCCAACACAATATCCCTGTAATGCTCTGCCCCAGTATGTCTTTGGGTCACCAGTTACCTTCTTATAGCGTGGTTTACGTAGATATTGATATTAGATATCTGTAGGCAATTGGTATATGAAATATACACATCCTTGTGCCCAATATGGTGCACCATTACGAAAAACAAGATCACCTTCTGAAATGCCTGTCTTGTTTATTGCTCTCTAGAAGGAGGCATGATGAGAAAAGAACTGGCCCCTGTGCAAGTGTCATTAATCAGGTTGTATGTGGGTTATAATATGTAATACAAAGAATTCATTAAATATAGGACTATCATGGAGGGAAAGAAAATAAATGAAATTTTTGACAGTTCATCTATGGCTACTGGAACCGCCAGGACCCTTGCTGGTTGTGGAGATTTGTCCAGGTTACCAGGTGTTCTGATGGAGTAGTGTAGTCCAAGTACAGTAAGTGACATCACACTTTACACATTATGCATGTGCAATTTGGTATAACATGAAATCATTGCTCTAATGACCCACCGTACTGTTATATGCTTCACATTATACTTCTATATGCTTTTTTTTTTCTGTGCATTTTCCTTGGTACATCTGAGAAATGTGTTCTGTCTCATCAATTTATGATGATAAATTGACTGTTAGGAATAAAATGCAATCTTAGAGCTACTCTTAACAAGAGAATAAAAACTGGCCATCCCAGCAATTATAAATGAGCACATCTTGTAATGAAAGTCTATGCTTGCTGTGAATAAGAATTACCAATGCAAACTGCAGAAATCTTTTGACAGTGTCCCACAAGGAAAAAGTGATGCCAGTAAAGCAGGGCAGAGATGATATAATTCAGGAATAAACAAAAGTTGTACTGTGTACACAAGGTATCACTATAACTCACTCTCCAAGAAAGAACTGCAGCTTAAAGAGAGGATAAGCGGCACCTCTCCATTGCCACATCTCCAGGATTTAGTTCAGTGTATTCATGTGGTGATGGGACAGTAAGAATACATATACCACCGTGCAGTTTTTAAAAGCCCTGCTTCTTTAAAAGATATTTTTTGATTTTTCAGATTGTTGACAAGGTTTTGTGTGCTTGATATGCTTATGAAGTAACCTTGAACACATTTGCATTGTTAATTTCAGCGTGCACAGCAATACGGGTAGTTGGAGTACAGGTTGCCAAGCTCCACTGTGATTTGTGAGTGAATTAATTTCCCATGGTCTTCTGCCTGCAGCTTTATATTCTAAGGATCACCCATAACTTGTGGGATTAAGAGTAATTAAGAATATGAATCCACTTATCTAACTATTCATACCTAGGGATTGAGTTTTGTGTTTTGTTGTTTTTTCTATAAAGGTGGACAACTTCAACTTTACTTGAGGGTAGAAAAATAATGTGCCCCCAGTCTTCTTTCACCCATGATTTGAGCCATTCTTGAGATTTCTTGCTTGTGTCAGTCCTGATAGCCATCCTGAACAGGTGTGTCTGGTGTATTTTCCTGGAAGAGCCAACAAATGTCCTTTTGAATGCTAGTGATGCCAAGAAGAGAGCAGGGCGAGAGGAGGGACTACGTCGTTTTTACCTCCAGTCCAATGGCCTGACAAAAGGCTGTTTCCCTTTACATTTCTCCAAAGACAGAAATGGCTACTAAGCAAAAAGAAATTTTTTTAATTTTGTTTTTTCTTAATCAAAATAACCCAAACTGATACTTTCTAGTGTTTTTGTTCCCTAGGGCTTCTTTTCTTTAATTTGGATTTTTGTTGGGATGTAGTCTTTTCCTGAGACTACTCTGTTTTTGTGTATCTTTTTTCTCTGGAAAACACCTACTGCCACATGACACTAGGACTGTGCCTTCTTTCACTGCCTTCTGCTCTGCAGCTCTAACTCAGCATGACTTGTTCAAAAGAAATCTATACAGTTGCCTGGGCTATACGGAAAAGTGAGCAGCATGGATGAACTCATCCTGCTACTGAGGGCAGTGCAAACAGGTGCCTATTAGAGCTAGTGACTTGCTTATTAATTAGAGACACCTTAACTTTTACTATAGATCAATTCAAAACTAGGTGACTGTATACTTAAAGTTTTGGCACCAACTCTGCAAGGCAGCAGAACCTATTGGTTAACGAAACCACTTACTTCAGGTTCACAGGGAATATAAAAGACTATTCTGGATTGAATTTTACCAGCTTGTCTTTTACTACTCAAACAAATTTAAACACCCCTTTTTTCCTTAGCTACTGTAATTCTCACTTGGAAGATAGTTAAGATAACCCACTTAACTATAAATCGGCTTTTTACAACTTTGGGGCTTTTTAAAATGAAAAACATTGCTGGCTAGCAGGTGCTCATGCCCACTGATGGCATATTCTGCAAAGGGCTATGAACTATCTTCGGTCCCCTCTCTGTATGTTTACTTGTCACTGAAAACAATGCTAAGTTTATAGAGCTATAAAGTTAAAATTGAGGTTTATGAGATCAAGGTTAATAGGAGCTATGCATCTAATTCAAGTTTCAGAAGCTGCTACTGTGGGAGAATACAACTGCTAATGAGCTTGTGTCAGGATGTAAAGTTATAAATTAGCCTCAAAAATATTTCAGGAAATGGTGTGGATTGGTTTGATTTGACTGTCAGGCCACCAACAGAACCCTTAGTCAACTTTATTCCTCAGCTAAAAGCAATTTTATGTTATAAACACAAAGGTGATTTTAAACAAGTAAAAAACTCATTTCTATTTTTATACATTACCACATTTTTCATATACCTCCAAAACTGACAAATTATAACTGATATAATCTGAGATTTTATTCAAGTTTATGCCAATTAAACCCATATAACCCTGTAATGATTGTAAGCGTGGTAACTTGCTTTTAATAAAATAGGTATAATAATTTGGGTTTATATACTTGATGAGAAAATGACTATTTCTTAAAAAAAAAAATCCCTTTAAAGTACACTTTGATTTTTGTTTTATACACTTTACATTATTTGTATAAAAGCAGAATATCTGTAACTCTGTAGGAATGTATGACCTCTCACAAAGTTGAGATGTGATCCAAAGAACTGCAAGCAGAACAGAATATCCCACTACTTTTTAAATTTTTCCTTTTAAAATTCAATGAGAACATTTCTACACCTTTAGCAGTCTATCTCTCAAACAAAACAAATGCTTAGTTCTTGTGCCCTTGGGAAGTCTATATGTAAAAGAAATATGAAATTTTGCTGTAGAATAAACCTGCTAAAAGTAAAACAACATACTTGATAAACAGTTGAAGAGAAAAAATTTCTCTAATTGGTTTGCTCTTTGCTTGTTGAATAAAACCATTTAGATGAGAAAACAATATTTGCTGTAATCCCCTGTGCCTTGAACTCTTTAGGAGGAACAGCATTTAAAAAAAAAAAAAATCCAACAAGCAAACTTTGAGGTGCTAATGAAAGTGAAGGAAGCTATTTCTAGTTTGAGCAATGGGATTAGAAATGGAAAAAGTGACTGTCTCACAAGAGATGGCTTCATCTACCTAAACGGGGTCTGTCTACTTTCTACCAAAGACGTTCAGAGAAGTGTCAGGTCAGGCTGATGGTGAATACTACATATTTAAAAGATGGCTGGACTCAGAAGAGACTATGTTCATCATGGATGGCTATTAATACCAAGCTTGAAGCTGCAACCTCTTAGGCAGTAAAACGTCTGCAGCACTTGTTGGGGGGGGGGGGGGGGG
>NW_007728662.1:89482-120280 GCF_000696425.1 Galeopterus variegatus | reverse complement strand
GGGGGGGGGGGGGGGGGGGGGGGGGGGGACGACTTAGATTTTGGAGACTGTCCATTGTTCATTAAATTTATTGTAACATAATACCAAAAACTGCCATTTTTCATGATTCCCCACCTAATTTTTTTCCTCAATTTGTAAATAATACCTCCTAGAAAATAAGCATTAATTGGAATGTGTCAACTGATTTTAATTTTATCATCAGCTACTAGTGAACTCTTCTTATAGAAATGTACATTTGAGATAAAATACTAGCTTGTGCAAAGTGTTGTAAAAACATGGTTTACTGTTTTAAAGGAAAATTGCACATTATGTTTAACTGGGATTGCTCCGTCCCTCCATTTCTTTAAAAAACAGTCAAGGCTCACACTGACTTCTAGGCTGTGTGAGCTTTGCCATAAATAGTAAATAGATACAATTTAGGGAAATATACTTTTTTAAAGCATGAAAAAAGACAAAAGGAACTGCATTATAAAATACTGGATAGAGACTTATTCAAAGGATTATGCACAGCTTATTGAAGATGAAATTACGATTTTTCTTTCAGCTTCGTTACTATTTTCTTCTGCATAAATGTACACTCTCATTTCATTATGTGCCTTGCTCCCTGATTGTGCAAAGCTATAAATATAGAGATATATATATATGAGAGAGAGATATTCAGTACTACTGACCATGTTTCTGATCTACTGCTGGATTAAGTTATTTTCCAAGTTACTCTTGCCAGTTACTGTCAGTAAACTGTTGTAATGGCTTAGAATGGTAGTCACACAGTCAGTGTAAATTTGTTTTTCAGTTACATGTTTTCATTATGTCAGCTTACCCAATCCTTAATTAAAAAAAATTTTTTTAAACTAATTTAAACATGGGGGCTTTACTTGAGTGTTTGTGGATCAGTGCCTGTAAGAACCTGGTTTTGCTTTGTGGGGGTACCCAAAATAAGAACAAATTGAGTGCAAAAGTGAATAAACTAGTTTGCTGTGCTCCACTTGTTAACTTTTAAGTAAAGAATTTTTTTACACCAACAGACTAGGGAGCTTTGGACATTAAGTATATCAGCAATTAAGATGTGATGATAACAGTTTTAAGTTTTTTTCTTTAAACCAAGTACAACTGGTTACTAGTTAAACTAGTACAATAAGGGATTTTTGTTTCAAAGTTTTGGAATCACAATTGTGTGTTGAACTATCATGACAAGATATGTATAGATGTGTAATTTAATGTGTTTTGGAATCACTTTAATCGTTTACCAAATTAAGGCCAAAAAAAAAGGAAGCTCTCCCCCCTCTGTTCACCTATCAGTCATACATATCTGGTTGAGGAAACAGTCCCTGTACTTTGGCTTCAGAGGAAGAAGCATACATTGGACAACTGAACAAATGACATATTCCCCCCCCCCCCCCCAGTCCATAAAGTATTTCAACCAAATGTGTAATTCCAAAGTAACCCAAAGGAGTCAATTAAGTAACAGGATAGTTATCTTTAAGACAAGTCTGCTGTCATGCCTAAAATTCTTCCTATTCATTAAGTAAGAGAAACTCTTTTCTTGAAAACTCTTCTTTAAAATGTAAACGTGTTATCTGGGTATTCCACATTACCTAATGACATGCAAAAAGATAAAGACACAGAGGAAATAAGATGAACTTGGGAGGCAGGAAAAACAAAACAAGCATTATTTTTGGGTATCCTGGAGACAAATTTTGTGTCCATTATTACTCTCAAACACACCATGAGAAAGTTCTTTTTTAGTCCTCATGGTTTTTTAAAATCACACTTCTGACCAATCTTCGGTATTTTTTAGTCAACATCCATCCTCAGCATTTGAAAAAATTTTACATCAACAGAATTAGATTTGGGGGAAAGTGATAAGAAACCCTCAGGCTCATTTATTGCAAAAATAGGGGTAGTTAAACAACATAGAGCAGCTGTCTTGAAAAAATGTTCAGAGATCAAACTTGTTTAAGGCTCAACATTTTAAAGTTGAAGTCTAAGACTTCAGTAATAAAAAGCAACTTGAAAATCAAAGATTATCCCCAACACTTAAACTTAGATACCACCTTAGAAAGAAAGAGGTTCCTTACATAAATAATTTCACAAGACACTTGAATATACTTCGTGGGATTTTATTTAGGTCAAGTTCTTAGTACACAGCAACAGTTAATTCCAAATACAATTAAAAAATTAAAAAGTGAATGTTCCCCCACTCATCTGGAGGTGGTTTAATGGCACACAAAAGAAACATTACTGGCAACAGACTGCTCCCTCAAGTTTTCCTGAACGGTTTTTATACTCAACCCATAACACCACCAACTCTCCCTCCGGGAGCTAAAAAGTACAACTGGCCAGATCACAAATTGTTTACATTCTTTGTTGTAAACCTTTTTGTTAAGGAAAAAGGTACATGGACACAAAATATGATAAAAACTGCTTTTCCATAGAATTCTGAAGTTGCAAAAGAGGTTTCATTTTAATGTGAAAATAAGCTTTTTGTTGGGTTTTTTTTTTTCTTACAAAAAACTTTATTTAGCAAGGATCATTTATACACAGCTAGGCCCTGTCGTTTCATTCATAATTTTTTTTTTAAATTATGAGACTCAACAGAATAGGAACAAAGTTAGCATAAAATAAACTTACAGCTAATGAGCTCAATGCCTCCATTTATAACTGTTTTATAAGGCTCTCTCAAATAAGGCTGTTTGCTGTGCTGCACTCCTGCCAGGGACAAACAACATATTTTTGCTACACACACACACCTTATGGGAAAAAGTGTTTATACTGAGTATAGTTTTAGAAGGGGTAGATGAAGATTATTTTTGCTAATTAAGGCTGCATTTAGTACACGCCTTTAAACAACAGTCCAAATACTCTGATGGTATTTATCAAAACATGGCATATCTCCTTCAAGTATAATCCTGAAAACATCAAGTAGAACTCAATTTCTAAAGAAAAATACAGCACATTTAATTAAGACAGTTGTGGTACAGTGGAGAAGAGTACTGGGCATTGAGTCAGGAACCCTACCATTACTAACTAGCTGTTCATCTAAAAAGAAACATCTATCCTCATCATTCAAATGAGACTGAATAAAAAAATGTTTAAATCTCATCTAGCTCTAAAATTCTATGATTCTAAGTAAATTGTGTAGGCAAAATTATCACTTCAACACCAATCAGGAGTTCCTCACCAAAGAAGTTCAGAAGTGAACAGATCTCAATACTTTTCAATTACTTGGCAGTCCACCTGCAATTCCTCCATCAAACCCTTTTCAAAGGTAAAGGTGGCCTTCAGGTAATAAAAGATAAGAGAACAGTTCTTAATGCAGAAAGGTCACCAGCCAAAAGAAAATGAAAACAAAAAGATTTTTGGTGAATCCCAAACAGAAAAATCTTATTCTTTAATCAACATAAAACTGCTAAGGAGCACAGGTTTACTACAGACATCACTATAAATATGCATAAAACATTCTCTCTAGCTGAGCAATAAACAGCAAAATTAGCAGGCCCTTGCCTACCCTAAGATGGGAACAGCAGGTGCCTCTGAGGAAGACAGAAAAGGAGTAGCCAAAAGATGGAAAATACTGGGAACAAGACATTTTAAAAGATTCATATTTGTTCCAAACACAGCAGGCTGAAGGTCTAGATCTCTCAGGTCTAGATTTTGACACACTGGCACCATTTTTGTTTATGATTTATTGCCTTGGCCATAAGGTCAAGGACAGCAAGAAAGTGTATTTTCATTCATACCCATGGACTTTCAAATAGTGATACCCAAACAAAAGGACGGGAGGGGGGAATATTCAGTCACTTTTTTTTTTTCCTATAAAGGAAAAAAGGAAGTAGAAAGTCAAAAACACTTCAGGAGGGAACAATCCTACTCCCATTAGAGTCCCACTACCCAGATAAAATGGTTGCTCACTGGTCAGCAGATTCTAGACTTGGATCATCATTGCTAAAATATCAACAGTATAGCATTAAGAATTTCTGCATTCTTTCGGAATTCCTAATACCATCTTTTAGTTTATAAAAAGATAAATGGAGGAAACTTATAATAAGACAGGAAATACTACCCTCACAGACTATTAATAGCATGCAATCTATGAAATATTACATACGTTAAAAGTCTCCAATTACTGTAGGCCTGGCCCATAATCATTACATAGTATCCTTCCAAGACAATGTATAGACTTTAACACTCTACAAAAATTAAAAATATGCAGAAAATCCAACAGGTAGTATTTGTAAAACTAAAGTCACATGTATAGAAAATAAATCAGCTGACCCATGGATTCCCCCTGCTGCGGGTCTTCAGTATAAAGGACTTCACCAGTGTCTTCAGTACTCCCCAATCCAGCAGGGGTCCAACAGACAGGCTGCATTTCTGCTGACTGCCACCAACTCTGCTTTCTGTACAGTTGTCTTCTCTCCTGTGGTTGTGAGCTGTGGGAACTATTTGTTGGATTTCAAAATACCTTCTGCCACATTAAACTACTAAGCTTTCTCAGCAAAAATCTATTTAAGCAAATAACTGGAAGATCTAATTTAAATTTTTTCCTAGTTATACACCAGTACTAAGAAGAGTTTAATCTATGCAAGTATTTGGGTTCATAATGGAGCTAAAGGCTCAGAGGACAGTCAGGGCCATTACTCTGAAGGAAAATGCAGAATAAGGGATGTCAAGATGACCTAACAAAAGCGTAAAGTAGAACGTTATACTGGAGGCAAGTTAATGAAAGCTTAACCCAAAGTGTTGGGAAAATCTAAAAGAAAAACAGCTAAGCTAAGTTGCAATGTGTTTCTTAAAAACTACAACTTTAAAAACACAAAAAAAGTTACCTTGATAGGGAAACTATAGCAGGGTCTCAGTTAAATGGTAATGAACTTCTATGCTCAGCTAACAGATTTACAAGTGGCACATTAACTTCTGCCTACACCATCTGAATTTCCTCACACACTACTACACACATTCATTTTTCAATCAAGTTCCTCTATCTGCACTACCCGTTATATTCAAGGCCTACATTTGAAATACATGGAGCTATTGCCTGTCCCCTTTCGCCTGGCACAGGGAAGTAACCTGGCAAAGCTGGGAAGAACCCACGTTGGCAGGTTTGGGCCTGACCATCAGCTGGCCATCATCACAGTATTCGCTTACTGAGCAGTGAACCATCCTGGATTTTCTCATCATTTCTTATACTGATTACAGAAGTGATGATGAAATCCAAGATTAAGATTGGGCCTATTAATCTTATTAATCTTATTAATATTGTCTTCTTATTCTGAGATATAAGGTTCAAATTCTTACTAAGAGCTACTTCAGAGTCCAATCACAAAATTAGGAGAGTATTTACCTTTTCCAGAGCTGAGTGAGTAAATGACTCAGTGGCAGCTAACACTGACCATTAATAACATTCAGAGAGCACAGTAGCAGGCCTTTTATTCCCAGTGACTAACAAGAGACTTGAAAATAACGGCTGTTCTCTTCCAAAAAAGAATAGTGTTTTTCTAAATAGTGAAAGAATAGTAGTAATTGGTTTGACCTTTTAGATCCTATTCCTCAAAATAGCACCTAAGGCAAAGGTTCAAGATGCCTGTTGAGGAGAACACTTGTACAGTTCTGTCTCTTCAGAACCTCAGGAACTTTCGCGTCTGGCTCCGCACACCTACCTCAGCATATGAACCGCCTACCACACTTCACACCTGGTACACTGGCCATTAGCGGCAATGCAGTCTCACACAGCAGCACATTAAAACAAAACTGTGGCAATTGTTAACCACCCTTGGAATGTTTGGAGACTTTCACATTTCATCATCCTTATAATCTATAAACTGAGAAACACGAAGGGATGCAAGTGAGTTCAGCATTAACTCATTTGGTGCATTCAAGTGTTGAGAGAATGCAGAATTTACAATGTTAAAAGGAAAAAAGCCATCTGAAACATTGTAAAAATGGTTAAGTATGATATTTAAATATTGGCAGCCTCCTCCTCATACAAGTGGAAGAAAGTGCGGGGCTAAGGTACCCACTGGGCCATGAGGTTAACCGCTCAGCACAGGCAATGAAGACCATCCAATGCCACAGACTCTGCAGGAGGAGAAATCCCAAGGGTGGACAGTATTCCTGAGAAAGATCCCAGAATTTTTTTCTGAATCAGTCTTAATCAGATTTGTTTTAGCTACATAATTATGTTGTTACACCTTTGACATATTCAGAAACAGTCACTTTATTTCAATCCAGACAGTTCAGCATAGTACAAATGATGGCAAAAAGATCCATCTGTTCAGACTCAGCTTGCTTTTTTGTTTCTGTTTTAATACTGGGGGATAAATCAAAAAAAAAAAAAAGTAGTTTTTATCATTTGTATCCTTCATTCTATTTCACTGGAGGGGAATCCCCAGGGCCTTCAGATAATCTGGGAAGACCTGACTATTCCTGTGAGAAAAGCCCAGCCCTCTGAGCTTTACTCGGAATAATGCATGATAGACTCTACATAATTCCCAGGAAAGAGCCCAGTCACTCCATTCATAACTCCCTCATACCAACCATCATCATTCTTCTTGATGACATAAATAATGGCTCCTTCCTGAAAGGACAGCTCATCTTCCTTGTCTTTTGTATAATCATAAATTGCCACAACTAGAGAGAGAGAAAAAAAAAAACGTAGGATGTGAAAGAATAATATTCCTAAAAAGACAGAACGAAAGTGAATATCCACCATTCCCAACTTCTGCAGCACTCAAACATGATGACTTTCTAAACACTGACCAAAACTTATCTATATATTTTTTTCTTACTAATATCCAGTCTTATAAAATGGAATCTTCCTTTTCTAGGAAGGTTAGGTCCTAAATTGAGTACAAACAGCAAAAAACACATTTTAGTCAAACTTACCCTTAAAACAGCCTTTGGGAAAGTACCTCACTGAGGAGAGAGACACAATCCCAGAATCAGGAAAGAGGCTATTTTTTTATTTGAGCTGGTGTTGAAGCACCATATTATAAAAAAAAATGTATGCCTTTAAACATTAGGATTACACTACTGCAGATACTCCATGAGAAGCAAATTAGAAATGACACAGATCAAAGAAATAGCAGATATATGTCTCCTTTCTCACACTTCACTGAGTAGAATGATGGCTGAATTCCCACAAGTTAAATGCACAAATGGAAATCCACTATATGTATTCTTTCAAAATACATGCTGCATTATGTCACCAATATATCCACAATAACAGACTAAAAGTGCTAAGAAAACCAAAATGCCGATAAACTCTCCTGTGATTTTCACTGCTTAAATCACTTGGTAACTAGGACTTTTCAACTATTATCTTGGATAATCTCTGGTATTACATCACCTGCAACAGTTTAGTTCAATTGCAATACCTTGTAACTTGGTCAAATCCACTTGAAGAATTATCTTTTGTTCCAGCCTCTTCATCCCCTGCACTTTTTTCACACAACTCAGAATTTCACTCAATGAAATTTCCATCTATCCATTGTTTCAGGAAGCACATACATTTAGTTTTTCATGCAACTTTACTCATCACATAAATAAATAAGAAAACAGAAACCATGGGCCGGCCCGGTGGCGCACTCGGTAGAGTGCGGCACTTGGGAGCGCCGCCGCGCTCCCGCCGAGGGTTCGGATCCCATATACAGACCGGTCCACTCACTGGTTGAGCGCGGTGCGGGCGCGACACCGAGGGTTGCGATCCCGTTACCAGTCACGAAAAAAGACAAAAAGGAAAAAAAAAAAGAAAACAGAAACCACAACAAAGGTTTTTAATATAATGCAACTTGTCCTAGTTAAAGAAAAATGTGTGTTTCTGGCCAGCTTTAGTAAAAATTAAATGGCTTCCTTAAACTGTGAATATGTTCCATTACAGTGATATATTAAGGATGCCAGAAAATATTTTAGAGGGACCTAACCTAGGAAGAGTTCGGTGTGTATTTCTCAAAATATAACCAAATACCTAAACACAATTAAATGACATACAAATTTAACAATAAATGTAAAAGAATACAAGTTAGAGTATTTAGTATTTCTAGTCAACCTAATATTTTCTAGCATTTTTTTTTTTAAAGGAAAGACAACATTCTTGGTGCTTATAGAAATGCAAGCCCACTGAAAAATAACAGAAGAGAGTATAAAGGCTGCTGCAACAAAGAAGTTTAAGAGAAGTTATTAAGCTCTCTATGCGTCCGTTTTCTTCTTTAAAATGTAGAAATTGTATTAGATAGAATTTACATTGAAAATGATTCCAGGGACTCTGTTTATGGTGATACAGAGCTGAGAGCTTTAACAACTGCTAAACATTTTCTCTTCTGTCAAAATTAGTGATCACTGTTATAAAATGAATCGCTTTTTTAATATAAAAAATATGCTGTTAAGAATGTTCATTTTCACTCCAGGTAAAGATATATACCAGTAGTTTACTTCGTTTCATCAAAAGGAAAATAGACTTGAAGAGACTTTCATCAAAATAAAGATACTCATTAAATACAAGTATCTTACCACTTTCACTAATATTCAAAATACTGATGTTGAGAAATGTAAAATCAGTCTAGATACTATTTAACCCGGAAAAATAGTTTTGGCAGTAGTAAGGAAAGTCTAATTTTCCAATTATGCATGTATATCACACATAGTATTCAAAATCACATGGGTAATTTACAAAGCACATGCAAGAAAGAAACTTTTAAAGAAAAATGCTAAACATTTGGTTCCTATGAAATTATGAGTGAAATAGAAGGAACAATGGTGTCTATATTGTTTTTTTCAATGTTTCTGCTAAAGTGAAAATACATTCTAAATTTCAAAGTACCTCGTTCAAATTTAGCACTCCAATTGAAGGCATCCTAAAATATTTTACAAAGGTCTGTAACCAAACAAAACTTAATTTATTTATTTATTTTTTTGGTCCTTTTTTTTTGAGACTGGCCGCACTGTGCTCAGCCAGTGAGCAGTGACCGGCCATCCCCATATAGGATCTGAACCCGCGGCGGGAGCGCTGCTGCGCTCCCAGCGCCGCACTCTCCCGAGTGCGCCACAGGCTCGGCCCCAAAACTTAGTTTAAATGCTTCTTTTTAAAAATTTTAACCCTATAGTTTTATACGAAGTATGCTGCGGAGTTAAATATAGACAATAATGGTGCCACATGATGATGGTAAATGATCAGTAAGAAGACTCAGATTACCTTCTACAGCAATCTGAACATAAAATCTCTCCACACTACAAACTCCTGGAGGGAAGAACTATCCCTTACTTATCTCTGTGTATTCCTAGCACAGAACACAGGGCCTAGCATTTCGGATACTTCTAAATAAATCTATATTCCACATTATTCAACTACTGAGTTAGTAATAAATATACCTTAAGTATGCACTGGGGGTAAAAAATGAGGTGACACTGAAGTAACAACAATGTGAAAAAGTTCAAAATGAGAATGCTACATAGAAATGACTGGTCTGAACTAAAGAGAATGACCACCAAAAACTAGGGCATTAGCAACCACACCTAGCAGTTAAGTACCTTGAACTGGCAAGCTACTGGAAAGTCAAAATATTAGTAAGATTATCCATTTCAATATACTCTATATTAAATCACATATTATGAATTGAGATAATTTTATTCATGTAGAAAATAAAAAGTTTACCCCAAGTCAGTAAAACTTCATTTTACATAATTTGGAATTTATGTATAACCTGCCCTGAGGTTGGACAAAGTTAAATCTTCCCACTACCAATGAAGAATTTGTTAGCCCAGGGTAAGCCCCCTCCACCCAGATGCAGGCAAGAAACAGAGCACGCCAGGGGTCCTAAAGCAGATGCCAAGGGAAACATCCCCAGGAGCACACCAAAAACACCACTTCCACACAGGTGGCCCACCACAGCCACTGCCACAACATGGCTGCCACAACAGCAGCAGATGCCACAGCAGTAGCCATAACTGCCATGCAGGTGGCCTGCCAGACACTCAACTACACTGACACAAGGAGAGTCACCAGCAGAGACTGGAAAAAGAAGAGGACAGCTCTCTCCTAAAAGCTCAGAGTAAGAGAAGCAGCAACTGCTCCAGTGACCAGACAATGTAGAGATACGAGAAATATGAAAACCCAAGAAAATATAACACCAGCAAAAGAATACAGTAATTGTCAAATACCAGACCCTATAAAGCAAGAAACCTTGAAATGACTGAAAAGGAATTCCCAACAACAATCTTAAGGAAACTCACTGAAATAGGAGAAGACTCAAACAATACAATGAAACAAGAAAAAAACCCCAGGATATGAAGGAGGAAATTTACAAAGAGATTAATACCTTAAAAAAGAATGTAGCATCTTTTTTTTTTTCTGTAGAATGTAGCATCTTAATATAGGTGTTTACAAGTATAAATTTTCCTCTAAGCACTACATGAGCCCTGCATCCTATTAATTTTAATGTTGTGCTTTGATTTTTATCTCAAAGTACTTTAATTTTCCTGTGATATTTCTTTTTATCCATTATTTATTTAGGAGAGTGCTGTTTAATTTCCACACATTTGTGAATTTTCTAAATTTCCTGTTATTGTGTTCACAGAACATATTTTATATGATCTTAGTCTTTTTAAAGATATTAAGCACTTGTTTTGTGGCAAAAAGAACCTAATACATAAATATGGACAATCTTCCCTATATCTTTGGGTCTTCATTCTGAAGGCTCATGTGTCATGGAAAACTATAATAAAGTTTCTTATGTCTTTTCTTCATATAAAAAAAAAGAATTTGTTAAACTACTTAAAGTAATCTAAATTAAGAGACATTTAGAACCGATTGGGGATACTATTTCTATAAAAATAATGCTGCTTAATTAATGTAGCCATATTCCTTCTGCCCCCACCATTCTAATGAAACTGCTCAAAGGTGACCATCAAAGAAATGGCCTTCTAATTTTGAGATCCACAGCCTCTTCCTAGTTATTTTCCTAACTGAACTTCCTGTAGTGTCTGGCAATGATGATTACCTATGTCCCCCTGGCCCCTTCTTAACATTTTCTTCCATCATTTCATGACAGTATCTTCTCCTAGTTCTTACTCCCCTACATCCCCAAGTCCTGTTAATTCTACCTCCTAAATCTCTCAAATCCAAACACTCCTCTCCATCATCATGGTCACTGTCCTAGTCAGAACACCAGTCTTTAAACTGGAATACATGTTTTACTCAGGTACCTGAAGATTTTCTAAGCAGTATGAGTGACAGATAGTTTTACAGAAATTTCTCTTTCTAGATTTTCAACTCCTATAAATATTGCTTCCTAAAACTGATCTGCTTGAGATGATACCTTCAGTCAAGCATCAGTCAGAAAAGTTCCCACTTCCTTTTTGTCCTTCTACTTAAATGTACAGTGGTGTAGTCTCTGAAACTACAAAATACTCTTGGGTGCCAAAGGGACCACTCAAAATACTGGTGTTTGTATTTAAAAAAGGAATTACTCCACTGACTGAGTAACCAGTCCTTTTGCAAGTCAGGTGGCTCCCATTCCTTTGCTTTTAACAGAATTTAAGAAAGACCTTAATGGAGTTATCAGTTGATATATCATAAAACATGATTTCTTTTTTTTTTTCTTTTTGTCTTTTTTTTTCGTGTCCGGCAACAGATCGCAACCTTCAGTGTCGCGCCTGTACCGGACCGGACCGGCAACGGGATCGCAACCCTCGGTGTTGCGCCCGCACCTCGCTCAGCCAGTGAGCAGGAACCGGTCTGTATGTGGGATCCAAACCCTCGGCAGGAGTACCGCCGCACTCCCAAGCGGCGCACTGTAGCAGTGCGCCACCAGGCCGGCCATAAAACATGATTTCTGAAGAACATTATTTGATTTCTGGCAAACAGCTCTTCAGACTTCAAGTAACTGAGTGACAATGCCACGTGAAAAATCCTCCAGTATGCATCAATTTACTTATGTGAACAAATGGTGTTTTCAGCACCACTGCCTCAATTAAGGCCCTTATCTCTTGCTTGGAAAGGTTATCCAAACTGGTCTTCCCAACTCCCACTTTTCCTCCTTTCCAATGCACTCTACACTATTATCAGGTATCTTTAAAAAAAAAAAAAAAGTTAAATAAATATATGGGATCTTATCATTAACCTACCTAAAAATTTTCCACAATTTCTCTCTACTACCACATTTTTACAAAAGAAAAAAATCCGAACACCTCAGTATAGTATTCAAGACCTCTCACCACCTAATAATTTTAACTTATTTCCCCCTGTTCACTCATACACCACCTACTTTCTCCTTACAACTAACAAGTCCTTCCCTTCTCTCTTCTCTACCTGAGGGTTCGGAAACTCCTATTCACCATTCAAGGCACATCACAAATGCCATGTCCTATGAGAAGCTTTCTAGGAATCCTCAGATAGAATTAATGGCATTATTCATTTTTTTGACAATCATTAATAGAGCATCCACGCTCTTTTTCAGAGATATAAAGATGAAGAAGACAAGAGACTGTCAGAGTCTTGTGAAGACCGAAATGGTATCTGACAATTTACCCTACATGTTTAAACTTCTAGCTAATAGTTGTATCATTAAGCCGGAAGAACACAAGAAAAGATGGTTTGATAAAAGATAAAACCTTCTCCTATGGCAGTGGTTCTCAATACTGTAATTATCTGAGGAACTTTAAAAAAATCTGATGCCTGAGTCCCACTTCCAGAGATTCTAATTTAACACATACGGAGGTACGGCCATATTAAATGCTCCCTAGGTAACTCTAACATGCAGGCAGGGTTGAGAACCAGGTCTTAAGGTCTGAGATAACAAAATGAGTCATCAGGCAACAACTTGAACATTTATGCACACTCAAACAAAAAAGCAATCATAAGCTGAGCACAGCTGCTCTTGTTTGTTTGCCAGTAAGAACTTATTTGGTTTTCATGTTTTGAAAGACTTGGACTTAACAGAGATAAGTCAAACTTTGAAAACATCTTAGGGAACGCAAGCATGTTCTTTTAAACTTTAAAGAGTGAGTTGGGGCTAGCCAGTTAGTTCACTCAGTTAGAGCTGGTAACTTAGATTTCCTTAACAGAAAATTTCCTTCCAGAAAATACACATTTTTTCTGAGCTAATTAGTCCTGATGAGATTTAGAAGCTTGTGTCCCAAAGTGCTATGTCATTGTTAGCTAATAGAGAAGCTTTCCACTAAAACAAATGCCCAATAATACTTTGCAAAGAAACTGAGAAACTATTATTCTTTGGAAGAAAGTTTCATATGGAGATACTTAAAATGAAATATCTGATATGGGATGACTCAAAATAATGTTCTAAAGCATGGGGGTAAGAATAATTAATAATTTGGAAAATATAATCCTCTTCCTGAAGTATTCCAAAGGAAACAGAAAGCCCTCCCATTTGTGACTTTCGTCTGATAGAAACCATTCATAAAAAGCATGTTCAATAGGAACAACAGATAACTAGCAATTAAAAAATTAGTCAAGTGTTTGCACAATTTTACTAGCATGACTTTCAAAATTATGATCTTCGTATACTAAATTAAGAAAAATGCGCAGATAATACAAATAAAACTTTACTTATCAGTAAAAAATACACAAGATTCTCTTCAGTAGTAGCAAATTTCATTTCTATGTAGAGGTTTCTTCCTATCCCTCCAGATATCCTCTTGAAACTCACCCTTTTCCAAATAAGACCTTGGAGCCCACGGTGGGTCCTCTTCAGCATAAGGATCGCTATACTCAACCACAGCTGCTTCCTCCTCTTCATAATCTTCTGGGGGAGGAGGTGGAGGTGGGGATTCATCAAAGACCGGTTCTTCCACAGGTGGTGGTGGAGGTGGTGTATCTGAAACTAAGAATGTATCAAGCTGATGACAAAACTACACATTTATGCAAAGTTCAGTATTTCCTATCCAAGTTTCTAGGTTCACGGAATATAAACCCAGACCTGAAGATAATCTTTCAAAAAGTGACTGGGCAAGAGAAATGTTCCCACCAACTATAATGTTCTAAATCTCCAAACATGACTTTCTCCCTCCCACTTAGGTAAGTGCTGATGGATGGTGAATAAAGTTTCACCAAAATAATTGTTAACTGAGCCTCTGGAACCTGCTTATGCTAATACATAATCAATCCTCTTTTCAACAAGATCAGAACAACTTAGTTTGGCTCTATATTCAAAGAGAAGTTATCAGAAATATTAATAATTTGGACATTTACAACCATATTTCATATATAACAAATTAGAATGAGTCCAGAGAATAGCATATTTTAATCATCTCTTCTCAATGGATTTTTAAAAAATAGCATTTTACCAAATTGGAAAGGAAGAATCACAAACAACTTTGAGTAACTTCATCCATGAAGATGTTGTTTGTTTACAGAATTTCAACTAACTCAGACTAATGATTCAGAATTTCTTCAGGCTAAATATCCAAGTATATTATCAGAGTAAATTAAAATATTTAAAATGTCTCCTTTAGAGATCTGCTTCCACATCTCAGTATCATCATATAGTAACATCTAAAAGATTATCTCCAAACTCAGAGAACTCAAAACTTTCAAAATGCTTGGAACATACTTGAACACAGCTCAACAGAATAAAATGAATGAACCTGCATGTATCAACTGCCCAGTTTTAATGAACAGCACTAATTCTTCTATATGAGGTAACAGTATTATTTCCATGAAATTCTCTGAACAATCCTGTTTATTCTCTATTTTTTATCTAAGCCTACTGACTGAATCAAATGGATTTTAGAAGACTGCTTATGCCTGATGAGAATCAACCATATCAACACCATACTCTGTCCTATTTCAGTATTCTTCCCATCTGCTGTACCACTCTGCACTTAACCACTTTATAAAACAGAAATTCTTTAATCCTAATTTTTAAAAAAAGATATAGATATGTGATTTTAGTATATACTTCATGAAAAACTACATATGAATGGGGTCAGAAACATGTCCTATTTGCATTTGTAAAAAGATTGACTTTAAACAATTGAACAAAAACAAAGATCCAAAGGAACTTTCAAAACAATCACCTTGAGAAATAACATTACTAAATTACTTACTCAAAGATACTGCCATTTCTCATTTTTACCTTTCTTATAAGTGCCTGAAAGCCAGTTTAATAAGACTAACATAAGCAACCATTTTTTACTTAAAATGTTCCAATTACTCAGCTAGCAATTTATAATACGTTGTTTCACTTAATATTTACCTTGGGAGGTGGTGTTTTTAATTATCATTTTATGGAGATAGAAACTGGCTTTCCAAGATTAAGTAGTCCTACAGCAAGTAAGTGAAAGAGCACCTGAATTCCAATGCCTATTATATTAAAAGCTACACTACCATGGAATAAGATAAATTCAATAACTTTAAAGTCATGTTTCATTAATATTAATTCAACTAACATCAACTGAAAGCCTACTATGGCTAGGTACTATGCTCAGCACTGAGAAAAGAGTGTGGGCAAAACTACTCTTTGGACAACCAAACTTTCATATACAATTAAATGTAGTTAAAGTGCATTAAGATATTATGGGAACACATAGCATAGATCAAACCCCTTACATGGGTCAGGAAAGGCTTCTCAAGACCTGAAGGATGAGTAAGAGTTAATGGCCAGAGGATAAGATGGTGTGGGAGTGGATATTTCATGTTAGATATAAAGAAAAAGAAAAAGAAAAAAGAAAAAAAAAAAACAAGTACAAGCTAAATAAAGCAGGAAAACTTCAAAGTACTCTCCAAAGTTCAGGAGAAAGAGGCATGAGAAAGCCGAAGAGGACTAGGCAAGAAGGGCCTTACAGCAGTTTGCACTCCATCCAAAAAGCAATGGGGAGCTGCAAAAGCATTTTAAGAATAGGATCATAACTGCATTTTTTGTCCCAGTATAAGTGGTTCACTATAACTTGCTCCAAATGATTCCAGACTTCTTCCAAACATCAAACTTAATGCAGAGGAAATATCTACTATCACAGAGTATCTTCAAAATAATATAACTGAAAAGCTTTGAAGATATATCCAAAAGAAAGGTATATATCTTTCCAAGGTGAATGTTTTGAAGAGGATAATGGTCATTTGAATGTATTTGAGTCCTGCTATGCCTGTAAAATCAGTCACAGCAAACCTCATACACAATGTTTTTTATTTTATACATTTTGTACATGAGAAATATAAACAACTAAGGAAAGTGATGAAAAAGACTATCCCAAAAGTCAATCAACTGTGATAGGGTGGCCAAATTAGGGATTGACTTTTTAAAATATAGGTAGTGCTGCTATAATAATGTTTTACAATCATCTTCTTAAGACATTTCTAAGTCTTGATCTGGCAATCATGCACTTCAATAATATTAAATTAAAACTACTTCTTGGGTCTGTTCATGAAACATTTTAATGTCTCTAGAAACTGCAATTTTCACTAATGACTGGTGAAAACTAACATCTTGCTTCATAATCCTATTCAACCTTCAAATCTAGTTTTTTGCAAAAAAAAAAATTAACCTTTTAGTTCCTATATTAACATTCTTGTTTGATTGCTGCATTAGTCATCAATGTCAGTTTCAAGATCTGGTCCTTATTCCAGAAGCTGCTCGTAACCACTTTGTTCATAATGAGTGACATCATCTCATAGAATATGCAGTAGCAACTGATTGGTGGAATTCTCCAAGGTACATGCTTATCATGATCATCAAAACAAAAAAAGAAACTCCCAGAGTATTATTCAAGTGACTATTTGCATTAATCAACATATTTAAATTGGATTTGTGATGGCAGAAAGGTTCTCTTTTACTGTAATGATGCTAAACTCTCCACCTTATTATGGGAGTGCAGAATGGAAGCGGCATTGGAAAGTTCTTTGATTCTGGTACTCTGATTAAATCCTTTTCTACTTGGCAACTTACCCTGTTCAGATGCAGCACAAAATTTAAAAAGAGCAAGCAACAGTGGCCTTCTTTTCCACATTTGACCTCACAAGCCTGGCAAAGGGTAGTCCTACTGCTGTTCTGCGCACATGCTAGACCAGTTGAATCCTGCTGAGAGGCCATTTTCTCCATGAGCCAATGTGGGTACCATGCAAGCCAAAAGAACAGTGGTGCCCAATAGCATAATTTAAAAAGATATGAATCCACCTGATTATATATGAAAGTAGTTCTTAAATTTAACAAAACAGCTTAAGAACTCAGTGTCGTAAACATAACAGGTGTTCAGGAGGTAACTTCCAGTAAACAAAAGTAAAACAGACAATTTTCAGAAATCAGCATATAGAGATGCAAAGACACCTGAAGAGACACTGAACCCTCAGGCCAGTAATACTGGATTATAACCAGTTAAAATATAAACACATCTAGGGCCGGCCCCGTGGCTCACTCGGGAGAGTGCAGCGCTGGTAGCGCCGAGGCTGCGGGTTCGGATCCTATATAGGGATGGCATGGCCGGTGCATTCACTGGCTGACAACACCATGCCAAGGGTTGCAATCCCCTTACCAGTCAGAAATATATATATATAAACACATCTAAAAAAACGAATGTGTCAACAAAACGGGGGCATTTAGTCAGCTTTAGAAGCATAAAATGGAGGGGCCAAAACTACCTACTATGTGTCAGATGCTTTTCTAAGTGCTGGGGAAACAGCGAGCAAACAAAACAGGCAAAAATCTCTGTTCTCACAGAGCTTACATTCTAGTATTAACAAGGCCTATTTCCAAAGAAGCAGGAGTCCTAAGCAAATACTTCTATCCCATCAGTGAGATCATCCTTGTTATGAGATGCATACGTGGACTACTTTGGCCTAATGACATTAAGTCTTCAATTAATGTAATTCCCCTAGGTCAGATTCCATGCCCCTCATGCAACTTTATGACTGTGATATGGCACCTCGTGTAGACTGCTCACAAGAAAATAATTCATCCATCATACAGACTATGTTCACTGGTCTCTGTGACAGCAATTTCTCACTGAATGTTGACACGGGCCAAGGTAAATTCATTGCCAATCTATGAAGCCTCACTGGCAGCTTGGTCCTCTGGGCCCTATCAAGGCATGGCTCTTTTTACACCTGGAATCACAGGACTGGAAGAAGATTCTCAGGCCACCTATATATAATACCCCTAAAACTACGGTGATAGAAAATTAGACTATTACTTATCTGAGCAACCCAGAGAAAAAGATGAAATATCTGGGGATTAAAGAGTACTTCCTCAGTTAGATGTGATGTTTCTTTTCTTATGTGTGCCTTATTTTATATTTATTTGTCTTGTCTTCACTACTAGATCTTAAGCTACTCAAAAATAGAGAATTTCACCTTATTTTATCCACACTAGCCGTTCATACAGTGACTTGTTCATAATATTAAATTATTTGAAGTATCAGTGAATGAATGACTATTCAGTCAATCGTATATAAGTAACATTTTATGCCTATAATCTGATCTACAGCATAAAGAAGACAAACTTACTATTTTCTTGGACTCTGGCCACAAATCCCATTAAAGGTAACTGAGGAGTTACCTGTAGGATGGAGGGAGGAGGAGGAGCAAGAGATACTGCAAAAACAAAAAAGGTGTGGAGGATAAGGGGTAAGGGCAAGTTACATTAAAAGGAAAGGATAATACAATAAAATTAACACATAAAGGAGGGAAACCTCTATTCACAAACATTTTATAAGCTATCTTAAGGATCCCCTTTTGAAGGATTTGTTAACACACAAAACAAAGTATTAGGGCAATGTTTAGTAAGTTTTTAAAAATTACAACAGGAAGCATTTATTATACACAGATCTACTCTAACATATGAGGATACTTCAAAAAGTTCATGGAAAGATCCATATTATTTTTTAATTCTATTTCTCCACTACCTTTTTGAAGTATCCCTGTATAATGGCAAATGATCTTTTTCATATCGATATCAACATGACTTCTCAAAGAATTTCTGCAGATTACAATGAATAATTTTGTTTCCTGAATTTTACCTTGAAGGTTACAAGTTTAAATGTTTGTCAATACAGGAGAAAAAAACATTGTATCCCAACAACCTAAATGTATACTTTTTTATTACTTCAATAAGTCAAATTAATTGGTTCTTTATTCATTACTTAAACAAATATTTACTGACTTCCTACAGAGTGGCAAGCACTCCAACAGGAGACCAATATCAAAACCATTCTCTGAAAGTCATTACAATTTTTCATAATCCCAACTGATTAGTACATTTCCTCCCTGACCCTACAGAAAAGTGCTAGCCTTACTGAAATCACTCCACTCTCCTCTCCAAAGTGTCTTTCCCTCTATCTCAAACACCTGGAACAGTGCCGAGCCTTCAACAAATGCTTAACATATATAAATGCACAAATGTGCCAAACAATTTCACAAGATTAACTCTTACAGCTATAGTTTCCTTCAGAATAGGTATAAAGCATGGTATACACCCTCTTAGAAAAAGAATGCCTTTATCAGCTTCAAATTAGTTAGGACTAATAAAACTAAAAAGATGACTGAGTCTCTGCCCTCAAGATGACATTCCACTTGGGAATACAGAAAATAATAATCTTAACCTAAAAATACTTATCACAATTCCCTAGAGGAGGAAGTGGTGGTAGTAGTGAGGAAGGCTGTACAGAAATGACATTTGAGCACATACTTAAAGAAAAGGAGATCAACAAGCAGACACGAGTTGAGAAAGACAAACAAGTTGAGAGAATCAAGGCTTAGAAGCATAAAATGGCATGACCAGTTCACAGGACCAGAAATGTTTTCATATGGTTAGAATAAGATACCCCCAAGAGAAAGTTTAAAAAAAATAAAAATAAAAAACAGAAAGATGAGTAGATGAATATGAAATAGGGAAAGAGAAGGACCCTATATGCCAGGTGAAAAGGGACTTAGTGGAAAGAGATTGGATTTCAAAGTTACCCAGCCTCAAATCCCTGACCCACCATTTCCTTGCTGTTTGGACAGCAAGTCAGTTAACTTCTTTAGGCCTAATCCATAAATGTGATATGAAAAAGAGATAATGCAACCTACTTCACATAGTGGTTGCAAAGATAAAAAAATCAATGTATGCAGAAAGCCTAATCCAGGGGTTGGCATATAATAAATCAAAGCAGTTATAGAAACAGAAAGAAAAGCAGAGAACTCAGTAACTGTGGAAAGAGAGTACCTGGTAACTAATGATTTGGCTAGCATATAAAGGAGAGCAGGTTGAAAGAGATTCTTAGATTTTTAGTCTTGGTAACTATAAAAGTGAGATGACATTAACCTTGGTAGTACTCGGAAAGGAACATACTGGTGAGTAGGCAGGTCGGGGGAGAGAATGAGATGTACGAAAGTAACTTAAGCATAAATATGACAGGCAACTGGAAAATCTGGATTGAATTCGTGGAAAAAAACTGAGGGACACAGCTAGTAATCATCAGTAGAGAGATAACGGTTGATACTATGGATAGATGCAGGGAGAACATACATAATGAATAAACATGAGTTAGGCAGGGAGTCTGGAAGAATATCTAGGCTTAAGGGACAGAGCAGCATAATCCTATAAACTGGTACCTTTCTTTTAAAAAGTACCTTTAGTTCGGTTTTCCCTAAAGTTACAGTTCTTGACAGTAAATCCCTGATTTGTATGTCTCTTACTCAGAGGCTTGGAAAAATACCCTGTTTCTAATATTTGGGATAAGCAGAAGACAATTACAGAGAAGGTAGCAGAGACTAAATAGATAAAACTGAGAAGCAGCAGCAGACAGCAACCAGCACTAGAAGAGATCAAATACATGCTCACATACAATAAGATGAAATGTTCCTCTTCTGTTAGCACACATCCAACCTTCCCTATAACAGAAAAGTAGGAAATCTCCCACCTCAGTCATTGTTGCCCAACCAAATTAAAAAATGACCTTTTCGTACTTGGCTAAAAAAGAATGATCAGGTTCTTAACTACAACAGTCTTTTTGTGAGTAGGTTAAGTTTTGTTACTTTAAGATGAATATGCTTTATTGTTTTGCTAGTTATGAAAGTGAACATCTGAAACTATAATGGTCTTAAGAAGTCCAACAGCAGCAGCCAGGCAAAAACCAATCCCAGATCTTCCTTAAACAGAGTTACTTTATAACAAGTTAAGATTTTTTTCAAAGCTACTGTAAGGCATGCTCAAAAATTCAGTTCCATCTGGGGTTTACAAAGGTAACCCCAAATTCTACTTTTTTTGCTCAGGGCAAATCTTTAATGTGGTGATCCAAATTAATTCAGCTACCACAGCCACTTTCTTTTTGGACCACTTAAGATTTCATCTGGGAAAGAAAAAAAAAAAAAGATTTCATCTGACCAGAACTCCTGTAAACCAGAATATAATATAATAGCCTACCTTAGACTAGTTTTACCTTCCTTATAGTTGAGCTGAAAATGAACTATTCTAGGAGAATTTAAGCAGGATTTTGATGCAAAGAATTGTTTGCAATATTTAGTTCTAGTCCTAGGCATCTCGTGAACAGGCAAGAGTGGGAAGTAACTTTATAAACTTGTTTTCATTCCATTTATGTGATATCGCTTTTCTTTTGCAATATCACCATCCCAACATTGTTTTATCACTGTTCTTTCTTGTTGTTTTTAATACCATTCAAGTGTTATTAAGCCTGACACTTTCCTTTGTAATGCAGAATACCCATTCAGAAATTACTCTCACATAACTATATACACAGTAGTCACATTTCTAGGAACCAATATTCCACTTTATGAATTAGTTTGTTTTTTTTTTAAAGCCTTTGTTGTAAGAAAATATGATCAGTAAAATATAGGCTTATTTTCTACTAAAGGCCTTAGTATTTAAATGCCACATTATTGATTCCTTACCAAACAAGGTTTTTGCATGTATATGTAAATATATATCTGCAAATACATATATGTAGATACATGTATATGCTTCTTTACCACCAAGGAGCTTCATAATTATACTTAGAGTAAAAACTGTTAACTCATGAGTAGCCCTATGTGTTTCTATGACCCTAATCTCTGCTGGCAAAATGAATGATTTGGTATTCCTATTTCTTTGAATGGAGTAGATTCAGAAATACTGAGAACCATAGGGGTTTCAGCTATACTCTGATAAATGTGTTCCTTTCAAGAACTTGTTTCTGAAATAATCTCATTAGAAAACAATTATTGTGCTCCTAGGACTTGGCACTAGACACTGGGTGCTCCATATTTTAATTGTTATGTTATAATGTCCTTTTTCAAACTCAAACCAAATTGTACATTAATAAATACAGTAATAGTGTTGCTAGATTTATAACTCACAGAACCCCATTGCATTTACATTCACAAGAATCCCAGCTTGTTAGCTCACTTCTTCAGAAGCATGCATCCATCATAAGATTCCAATTACAAAAAAATATGCTCATAAAACACACAACTTAGATCATCTTATTAAATCAAGGAATTAGCTACCTGAGAAAGCACAACAAATTTTCTCATTTTAAATATGAAAAAAGTGGGGCCATTGTAGGGCCAGCGGGAATAATACAAGAGACTTATATAATATCCTAAAGCAAATAAAATGAAGGTTTACAAAGCTTTAAGTCTCACAAAAAGAGCTTTTCAAAGAACATGGTTTAGTTAAAAAAAAAATTTAAACTATTTAAACAGTTACCAAATCCCTGGAGAAGAAAGGCAGAACTTAACAAGAGAAGTACAGAAAAATGAAAAAACCACAACTAAACTGCCTCACACATTACACTGAAGGCCCAATGACCCCAATTCACCTTACTTCCATGAGTGTGAAAAATACCTTCATTAAAATCATTCCATAAATTAGGGTATATTTTTACTTTAACATATACTTTTAAGTTTATGAAAATCAGATTTACAAAGACAGAAGTATTGAAGTACGCATTTAAAATTCATTTAAATATGTGCTTAACAGCCTTCAAATAAATTCTACCTACAGTGTTCTCAGAAGACTGTTTCGGTGCATACATGTATACAACAGTTGGTCTCAAGCTGTGATAGTGAAGCATCTCTTAGCTCCATTATGGAACAAACCCATTCTGGACTAACACCATTCTTTCAAAACTTTATGTAAGGATAGGGAGGTACATAAGAGCCACAAGCAATAATAGTCTAGACTTCCAGGAGGGCCAAGGAGAGAGCCTATCTTCAGCAGAACTACGAAACAGGCTATAAATAACAAGCCAAAATTTAAGAATAAAAAAATGCATTTAAGTACAAAAGAGTACCTGAACAAATGTGAGTTTGGAAAATATGGTTTAAAAACAGAAAGTGTAAAAAAGACAGGGAGTTTTGTCAAAATTTAGGCTCAAAATGAGTTAAAAAGAGTGGTACAGCCAAAAATACTAAGTGTGATCAAAGACAGCAGTAAGAGAAATATATTTCAGTTAAGGCAATTGGTATTCATACTACGGTTTGCACCAGTTGAACTACAAATATAGCATTTAATTTACAAAAGGGACCCAGAACAGTGAAGGGATTTGGATAAAGGAACAAGAGATTCATTTGACATTCAATAAACAGTTACTGAGCAATATTCCCAAGACATAACTGACAAAGATTGACAAAGTCTCAGGCTCTCATGTCCTTTGCATTACAATATGGGCATCCTTCCCTCCCCACTTCTCCTCCCAAAAAGAGAAGACTTGGGAGAATAGGAGAAAGATTTTTTAAAATGCAAAGGTAGGCAGGATAGAACAACAGAAAGAACATGGAACTTAGAGTCAGAAAACCTAAGTTCTAATTCTAACTTGGCCATCACCTCAGCCTCAATTTCCTCACCTGTAAAATACATATAAAAATGATCGCCCACCTTGTTTTGTACATGATTGTAAGAATCAAATGAATTATAAATATAAAAGCATTCTTTAAACTACAAGAGCTTATGCAGGAGGAGAATCAAATTTCTTCTGCAAGAATCCAAAGACTATAAGTTTTCCCTATAGGCAGTAGCCACAGTAGAGTTCAGCTCCATAAAATTCAGGGCTTATCTTTCAGCAGCTCCAGGTTGTCCCCTAATAGCAGAAGTATTCACATAGGGGCTTACTGGCCTCTTGGCAAAAGACCAGAAAAACATTAGTAAACTGACATACTATCTTCACAATAGTCAATGAGTCTAATATGCACTCTTACCATCTCTGGAGAATAAGCAAAATAATGATTATGTACAGCATTAAATATATGCCAGATTAATTCTTCTATATGCATGATGTAATTGATTATTTATTATAACTGACTGTTATGTCTGGGTCAATTTTTCCTAGTCCTAGTTTTCCCATCATAGGTTTGTTATGAGAATTGAAAAAGATGGTATAATTACCTAGCACAAAGCAGCTTCAAAAATATCATTTCCCTTTTCCTTTGCCACTTCTAAATTCTGTTCATGTACACCCAACTTTCATTTTGTTATTCATAGAAAAAGGATGTCTGATTAAACAAAAAGGAAATATTTTCACCAAATATTATTTTAAAAAGCAAATAACCGTTAGCACATTCAAAAGGATTCTGTTCAGAAAAATTAAGTTCTACAACTCTAGATGGAAATTATGTATTGGTTAAAAAAAAAACAGAATTGGAAGATATAGTCTTAGCAAACTAGCATTCATTCATTCAACAAATAGTACTAACTACCTATCATGTGCTAGTATTTTGTAATTAAAGGGTTTTCTTTAATCGAAGGCTCCTAAATTAGATTCACTCTACAGAATACAAAAGAAAGTCTAACCTGGATTCTGACTATAAAAAGGTCCTCCGTTCATCTGATTCTGAAGGCTTGTTTGTGAAGCTATGGAAGGAGGGCGTCTATAGGGCAACGAGCCACCTATTGTTGGAGGAGTATGACGAGAGGCAGGCCTATTCATGCTGTAGAACTGAACAGGATGACCTGGAAAAGGGACAGAACATAAATCTGTCACTAGAAGAAAATCATCTCAGATAAGGAAATACTTTATGTACAATAAATATTATTATTTAATAAGATCTAAAAATTATAAGATTATTAAAAATAATGTATAGCTAATTTAATTGCTATCTGAAAAATACAGAGCAAGGTGACAGTTATTGTTCAGCTGACATAATACCAAAGTGCAAAATCAGAAAAGTAAATAAAAACTGTAAGTTTGGAAAAGCTACATTGAAATAGATTACTGATTAACATTATATTCTTATTAAATTAATAATTTGATGGGTTTTCATAATCATCACAATTAACTAAAATGTATGCCCCCCCACCCCCCCAAAACCAGCCACTAAACAAGATAAGAATGACATCTGGAGAAGCAACAACAAAAAAAAATGTTTGACACACAGTCTTATTTCAAAATAATAAATACCAGACAGCCACCCCTCCACCAAATAATAAAAAAATAAATAATGATGATGATAATAAATTTAAGGTAGCAAAGAAATCTGTTTAAAGGAAAACAAAGTACTTCAAAAAAAGGTCAAATGACATAATTCCAAATGAAATATATCATTATTCAATCAAAATTATCCATCTATAAAGCTAGATTATTTTGTGTTAAAATTAAAGTTTAAGAAAATCACAATTATTAAAAAAGATAAGATACAAAAAGTAAAACAAATATATCTTATTTTTAATATCAACCCTGAACCTATATATATTTATCATCAATTTCACTATATTTTTGCTCTCTTGAGAGTTCTTCAATAACCAATGCCAACTGGAGACACTCTTCCATAATCCATCCAATTTCCTAATACAATCCAATTCCTAAATTTTACCTTGATTTCACTCCCACTTACAATCATTCAGCTGAGAATTTTCTTTTACAGAGCACTAGAGTACCCACAAGAGAGCACTTTAGCAGGCAAGAGAGATAGGGAGACCAAAAAAGGGAGAAGTGAGAGTGAGAAAAAAGGAAAAAGTGGGAAAAGAGGAAAAAGGGGAGAGGAGGACAGAGGAGGAGGGGAAGAAGGAGGGGGGGAGGAAAAACTGGCAAGAGAGAAAGGGAGAGAAGTGAAAAGAGAAAAAAGCACTTGACAATTTTTCATCTTATCTATTATTATAAAATGGTTTTACATGACCAAAATTGCTACTCAGGAACTCCGTAAGTTTATCAAACTTGGATTCACATGGAGTCATATAAAGAATATATTCATGATTTTCTATAGTATTTAATCTTCTTACATATGTATCAAAACCTGAAACTCACTTCTACTGTATAAAATCTTGAATATTCAAGCTTAAACATAATCATTGTCAATTGAGAAGTCTCTGTAACCATGTTAAAAATCTAAACATAAACTAACAAACTACTATTTAAAAGGCACATTTAGTCATCTGAAACACTGGATACAAATACATTATTGGCATTTGAGTAAACTAATCGATAACAAACTAACACAAACCTAGGATCATCAAGTTAAAAACATCTGACTGACATCATTATAAGTTTTATATAGTTGGATCCAGTCTAAAATCTCAAATGTTATAAGTCTACAGTGATTCAAAGATACTACACAAGGGCCGACCCGGTGGCACACTGGAGAGTGCGCCGCTTGGGAGTGTGGCGGCGCTCCCGCCAAGGGTTCGGATCCCATGTGGTGACCAGTTCCTGCTCACTGGCTGAGCGTGGCGGGGGCGCAACACTGAGGGTTGCGATCCCATTGCCGGTCCCCGGTATGGGCGCGACACCAAGGGTCGGGCGCAACACCGAGGGTTGCGATCCCATTGCCGGTCCCCGGTATGGGCGCGACACCAAGGGTCGCGATCCCGTACCGGTCAGTAAAAAAGACAAAAAGGAAAAAAAAAAAAAGATACTACACAAAAGAGACACTATTAATACTGTTAAATAAGGAATTTACTGTGAGGCTTAAAAAAAACCAGCTAATTATCATAGACTTAACTATAAAACATGAAACTAAAAACATCTAGAAGAAAACAGAGAACAAAATCTTTATGACCTTGGCTCCAGAGTTCCTAGGTATGACACTAAAAGCACAATCCATAAAAAGAAACAAAAATTGACAAATGGGATTTAATCAAAATAAAGAACTTCTGCTATTTGAAAGACACCATTAAGAAAATGAAAAGACAAGTCACGAAGTGGAAGAAAATATTTGCAACTCACATAATTGATAAAGGACTTGTATTGAGAATATAAAAGAACTCACTGATAAGAAAAAACCACCCTCTTAAAAAGGTGAGGGGGGAGCAAAACATCTGAACAGACACTTCACCAGACAAAATATACAGATGGTAAATAAGCACATGAAAAGATATTCAACACCATTAATCCTTAGAGAAATTGCAAATGAAAACTGCATGGAAACCATCACACACTTACTAGAAGGCTAAAGTTTAAAAAAAGAAAACTGACACCAAGTGCTAATAATGATGCCACTGGAAATCTCATACATTCCCGGTGGGGGTGCAAAATTGCACAGACAATTTGGAAAACAATTTGGCTGTTTCTTATAAAGTTAAACAATCATTTACAGTGCATCCCAGCAATCGCCCTAGGTATTTTTTCAAATGAAATAAAATCCTATAGACCACAGTAGTGCAGTGCTGTTACAGAGGGAGGGAACATTCCTAGGGCTACAAAGCACAGTGGTGGGGAGAGGGGGCGGGAGGTTGGGGGATAATTGGGTGAGGACATGGGATACAAAAGTAATTTCTGGCAATTTGTATCTATGAATATTCATAATAAAAAATAAATGTGAATGGGCCGGCCCGGTGGCGCACTGGATAGTGCGCCGCTTGGAAAGCGCGGCGGCACTCCCGCCCGAGGGTTCGGATCCCACATACAGACCGGTTCCCGCTCACTGGCTGAGCGAGGCACGGGAGCAACGCCGAGGGTTGCGATCCCGTTGCCGGTCCCCGGTCCGGTATGGGGGCAACACTGAGGGTTGCGATCCGTTGCCGGACACGGAAAAAGACAAAAAGACAAAACAAACAAACAAAAAAAAATGTGAAAAAAAACCCAAAAACCTATGTTTACATAAAAACCTGTGGGTGAATGTTTATGGCAGCTTTTATTCATAATCACTGAGAACTGGAAACAATCCAAACATCCTTCAACTAGAAAAGGGATAAACAGGGCCGCCCACGGCTCACTTGGGAGAGAGAGTGTGGTGCTGATAACACCAAGGCCACAGGTTCAGATCCCATATAGGGATGGCCAGTTAGCTCACCAGGTAAGCATGGTGCTGACAACACCAAGTCAAGGGTTAAGATCCCCTTACTGGTCATCTTTTAAATAGATAGATAAATGATAGAAAGAGAGAGAGAGAGAGAGAGAGAGACAGACAGACAGACAGACAGACAGGACAGATAGATAGATAGATGATAGATAGATAGATAGATAGATAGATAGATAGACAGACAGACAGACAGACAGACAGACAGACAGACAGACAGACAGACAGACAGACAAAAGAAAAGGGATAAACAAATTGTGGTACATCCATATAATAGAACACTACTCAGCAATAAAAAGAAGCAAAATATTTAAACATGCAACATCATGGACAAATCCCAAATGCATCTGGCCAAAAAACCAGACACAAAAGGCAAAACTTAAGGGACAAAGAACAGATCAAGTGGTTACCAAGGACTAGGGGTACAGAGGAAGTTTTGACTACAAAGGGTGCATGGAGAAAATCTGGGGATAATAGGCCTGTTCTACATCTCGATTATGGCAGCAGTTACAAGACTGTGTACATTTGCCAAAACTCACAGACATATACAGTAAAAAGGGTAAATTTTACTGTACATAAACTATACCTTAATAAAAAGAAAAGAAAAAACAGTAGTTAGTGACTCAAAGACACTGTATAAAGGAGATTATATTGATACGAGTTATTAAGGCATTTACCTTGCTTTTTGCTTAAAAAACTATAATTATCCACTCACATAACAAATGTTTATTTAGTAAACACTATAAGTCAGGCACCTGTTATTAAATTATCATTTGATTACTAAAATGCTGACTCTCAGTTGGGGGTGATTTGTCCTTTCTGGGCCTACATCAATTTCAAGATGCGTTCTTCACTCGTTGATACAGGAACATAACAAGATTCCTATATTTAATTAGCTAGTCTGGCCTAACAAGAGCTGTATGTAGATCAAGGAACAGCCCATGTTTACATTTACCCACCGTAGAAAGTTTTTCTAGTGTTTTGTTTGGGGTATTTTGTTGTTGTTGTTGTTATTGGCAGTTGGCTAGTAGAAAGCTTTTCTTTAAAAGAACTATTATAGAAGCTATCCCATAAAAAACCATCCAAAATACATTTTAACTAAAAGTGTCTTTTGAAACATGTAAACATATGATTATAGCAGCAAGTCTCAATACATAATTCTATGAATTACTTTATTGGCAAGCTAAATGCTAACAAAGTTGGTGTATGTCCAAACACACACATTTTTTAACAAATAAGAACCTGTTCACTAACCAGCATCACTATCAACTGTACAAATATATTTTGAAGCAATTAAGTCTTTATTCGTTCCATATCAAAACAGATTTTAGGTTGCAATTTTAAAACATTAAAATGGCAGTCAACTTAAATAAACCTAAAATAATTGTCCATTGTCTATGCATCTCTAATACTGCTATAATAAGCAAGATTGTTATAATAGACTTACAGAGGCTTGCAATTTGTTATATCAAATATTTCCTATAAAATATACCTTAAAATTGTTACTTTTATTTTGTTAATGGCTTACCCTGTATTAAATATTAACAATATTTCTAATGACAGCCTCTCAAAACTGTATAGAAGGTAGCACCAGAAATTCACAAATCTCTACTAAACAAAATTCAATCAAAAAAATGTATATTTGTGCTATCCTATTGGGAAAATGTATGAGAAACCTTACCCTATTTTTCTTAGGAAATTCTAATCTTTAGTCACATGCCACTTTCTAGTTATGATATTACAGGAGTACTTCAAAAAGTCTGTCTAAAAAATAAGAATTAAAAGATAATATTAATCTTTCCACATACTTTCTGAAGTATCCTTATATTCTTCATGTACATAGTTTTTTTAACACAAAGTACAAACCAAACAAACAAAAAAAATTATAAAGCTGGAGTTCCAGGGAAGAAAACAGCCAGAGGATTGGATCTGCCTTCCAATACGTAAGCCAATACTCACCTGTAGGGGGAGTGGAAGAAACAACAGGGGGAGTTGGAGAAGTGAAGCCATCAGCCAGGGTCTGGGCACCCCCAGCAGCAGCGTCTGGGGCAGTGGAGGAAGGGACAGTAGCAGGAGCAAGAGGGGCAGGGGCAGATGCAGAAGTAGCAGGAAGGGGAGGAGTGCCAGCAGAGCCAGCAGGGGCTAAGGGAAAAGAGGAGTAAGAGGCAGCATTAACGAGGCAGTCACATGAGGCAAGATCAGAAAAGGCATCAGAGTATTTAATGTTAGATATTCAGCACTAACCAAAAGAATAGAGAGTTGAAAAAAAAAATGAAGCTTATTTAAAGGATTATTAAGTATGCAGCAAACAATTCAAGATGCTCAGGGTAATGTACAGATTTTTTAATTCATTAAAAACAACATTCCTTTTTACCTGAAAGCCGCTACTCTGCAAGAAAAGTGCTCCCTTGGGGCCGGCCCGGTGGCGCACTGGATAGTGCGCCGCTTGGGAAGCGCGGCAGCGCTCCCGTCCGAGGGTTCGGATCCCACGTACAGACCGGCTCCCGCTCACTGGCTGAGCGAGGCACGGGAGCAACGCCGAGGCTTGCGATCCCGTTGCCGGTCCCCGGTCCGGTATGGGGGCAACACTGAGGGTTGCGATCCCGTTGCCGGTCCCCGGTCCGGTATGGGGGCAACACTGAGGGTTG
>NW_007728662.1:86062-89472 GCF_000696425.1 Galeopterus variegatus | reverse complement strand
GATTATTAAGTATGCAGCAAACAATTCAAGATGCTCAGGGTAATGTACAGATTTTTTAATTCATTAAAAACAACATTCCTTTTTACCTGAAAGCCGCTACTCTGCAAGAAAAGTGCTCCCTTGGGGCCGGCCCGGTGGCGCACTGGATAGTGCGCCGCTTGGGAAGCGCGGCGGCACTCCCGCCCGAGGGTTCGGATCCCACATACAGACCGGTTCCCGCTCACTGGCTGAGCGAGGCACGGGAGCAACGCCGAGGGTTGCGATCCCGTTGCCGGTCCCCGGTCCGGTATGGGGGCAACACTGAGGGTTGCGATCCGTTGCCGGACACGGAAAAAGACAAAAAGACAAAACAAACAAACAAAAAAAAAATGTGAAAAAAAACCCAAAAACCTATGTTTACATAAAAACCTGTGGGTGAATGTTTATGGCAGCTTTTATTCATAATCACTGAGAACTGGAAACAATCCAAACATCCTTCAACTAGAAAAGGGATAAACAGGGCCGCCCACGGCTCACTTGGGAGAGAGAGTGTGGTGCTGATAACACCAAGGCCACAGGTTCAGATCCCATATAGGGATGGCCAGTTAGCTCACCAGGTAAGCATGGTGCTGACAACACCAAGTCAAGGGTTAAGATCCCCTTACTGGTCATCTTTTAAATAGATAGATAAATGATAGAAAGAGAGAGAGAGAGAGAGAGACAGACAGACAGACAGACAGACAGACAGACAGACAGACAGACAGACAGACAGACAGACAGACAGACAGACAGACAGACAGACAGACAGACAGACAGACAGACAGACAGACAGACAGACAGACAGACAGACAGACAGACAGACAGACAGACAGACAGACAGACAGACAGACAGACAGACAGACAGACAGACAGACAGACAGACAGACAGATAGACAGACAGACAGACAGACAGACAGACAGACAGACAGACAGACAGACAGACAGACAAAAGAAAAGGGATAAACAAATTGTGGTACATCCATATAATAGAACACTACTCAGCAATAAAAAGAAGCAAAATATTTAAACATGCAACATCATGGACAAATCCCAAATGCATCTGGCCAAAAAACCAGACACAAAAGGCAAAACTTAAGGGACAAAGAACAGATCAAGTGGTTACCAAGGACTAGGGGTACAGAGGAAGTTTTGACTACAAAGGGTGCATGGAGAAAATCTGGGGATAATAGGCCTGTTCTACATCTCGATTATGGCAGCAGTTACAAGACTGTGTACATTTGCCAAAACTCACAGACATATACAGTAAAAAGGGTAAATTTTACTGTACATAAACTATACCTTAATAAAAAGAAAAGAAAAAACAGTAGTTAGTGACTCAAAGACACTGTATAAAGGAGATTATATTGATACGAGTTATTAAGGCATTTACCTTGCTTTTTGCTTAAAAAACTATAATTATCCACTCACATAACAAATGTTTATTTAGTAAACACTATAAGTCAGGCACCTGTTATTAAATTATCATTTGATTACTAAAATGCTGACTCTCAGTTGGGGGTGATTTGTCCTTTCTGGGCCTACATCAATTTCAAGATGCGTTCTTCACTCGTTGATACAGGAACATAACAAGATTCCTATATTTAATTAGCTAGTCTGGCCTAACAAGAGCTGTATGTAGATCAAGGAACAGCCCATGTTTACATTTACCCACCGTAGAAAGTTTTTCTAGTGTTTTGTTTGGGGTATTTTGTTGTTGTTGTTGTTATTGGCAGTTGGCTAGTAGAAAGCTTTTCTTTAAAAGAACTATTATAGAAGCTATCCCATAAAAAACCATCCAAAATACATTTTAACTAAAAGTGTCTTTTGAAACATGTAAACATATGATTATAGCAGCAAGTCTCAATACATAATTCTATGAATTACTTTATTGGCAAGCTAAATGCTAACAAAGTTGGTGTATGTCCAAACACACACATTTTTTAACAAATAAGAACCTGTTCACTAACCAGCATCACTATCAACTGTACAAATATATTTTGAAGCAATTAAGTCTTTATTCGTTCCATATCAAAACAGATTTTAGGTTGCAATTTTAAAACATTAAAATGGCAGTCAACTTAAATAAACCTAAAATAATTGTCCATTGTCTATGCATCTCTAATACTGCTATAATAAGCAAGATTGTTATAATAGACTTACAGAGGCTTGCAATTTGTTATATCAAATATTTCCTATAAAATATACCTTAAAATTGTTACTTTTATTTTGTTAATGGCTTACCCTGTATTAAATATTAACAATATTTCTAATGACAGCCTCTCAAAACTGTATAGAAGGTAGCACCAGAAATTCACAAATCTCTACTAAACAAAATTCAATCAAAAAAATGTATATTTGTGCTATCCTATTGGGAAAATGTATGAGAAACCTTACCCTATTTTTCTTAGGAAATTCTAATCTTTAGTCACATGCCACTTTCTAGTTATGATATTACAGGAGTACTTCAAAAAGTCTGTCTAAAAAATAAGAATTAAAAGATAATATTAATCTTTCCACATACTTTCTGAAGTATCCTTATATTCTTCATGTACATAGTTTTTTTAACACAAAGTACAAACCAAACAAACAAAAAAAATTATAAAGCTGGAGTTCCAGGGAAGAAAACAGCCAGAGGATTGGATCTGCCTTCCAATACGTAAGCCAATACTCACCTGTAGGGGGAGTGGAAGAAACAACAGGGGGAGTTGGAGAAGTGAAGCCATCAGCCAGGGTCTGGGCACCCCCAGCAGCAGCGTCTGGGGCAGTGGAGGAAGGGACAGTAGCAGGAGCAAGAGGGGCAGGGGCAGATGCAGAAGTAGCAGGAAGGGGAGGAGTGCCAGCAGAGCCAGCAGGGGCTAAGGGAAAAGAGGAGTAAGAGGCAGCATTAACGAGGCAGTCACATGAGGCAAGATCAGAAAAGGCATCAGAGTATTTAATGTTAGATATTCAGCACTAACCAAAAGAATAGAGAGTTGAAAAAAAAAATGAAGCTTATTTAAAGGATTATTAAGTATGCAGCAAACAATTCAAGATGCTCAGGGTAATGTACAGATTTTTTAATTCATTAAAAACAACATTCCTTTTTACCTGAAAGCCGCTACTCTGCAAGAAAAGTGCTCCCTTGGGGCCGGCCCGGTGGCGCACTGGATAGTGCGCCGCTTGGGAAGCGCGGCAGCGCTCCCGTCCGAGGGTTCGGATCCCACGTACAGACCGGCTCCCGCTCACTGGCTGAGCGAGGCACGGGAGCAACGCCGAGGCTTGCGATCCCGTCGCCGGTCCCCGGTCCGGTACGGGGGCAACACTGAGGGTTGCAATCCGTTGCCGGACACGGACAAAAGACAAAAAGACAAAAAAAAAAAAAAAAAAAAAAAAAAAAAAAAAGGGCCCCCTTT
>NW_007728662.1:83451-86036 GCF_000696425.1 Galeopterus variegatus | reverse complement strand
TTTTAAAAAAAAAAAAAAAAAAAAAAAAAAAAAAAAAAAAAAAAAAAAAAAAAAAAAAAGAAAAGTGCTCCCTTTATATTGTCTTTTTTAGCATAACAGTCTGTAAATAATATACAAAACTAAACATAATACACACAAAAACACAGTATTCCATTCTGAATTACACAAATCAGAAAACAGACAATATCTTAACTGGTAAAAAAGAATTTTTTAAAAATCTATTTCGTAACTTTTAAAAAAGGTATTATCTACTTGTTACTATAAGTAAACCAAATACGTAACATTTTATCCTTAAGCCTTTTGTATCAGGCTTTTAAAAATAAATTTTAACCCTGGGTCCTCAGATCAAATAAGCACAGTTTTCTGTTTCAGAGACCAAATTCCAATAGTTCACTAAATATAACTGTCAAGACTACTATTACGTTTTCCCAGTCCATTGTTACCAATATTCTCACAGAGTCTCTACTATGTCCAAAGACATGCACTGTTATAACACTAGCTAGAATTAAACATGTAACTGATACCAAAGTGGTGCTTAAAACCTCAAAGAACCAGCTAAGCCATAGTACCAAAGGCATAAAACCAAACAACAGAGAAGTGCAAAGTGAGCGAAAACTTACAAATCACTTAATTAAAAATAACAAATGTATAAAGACTTCCCAACATTTACGGAATCCTAAAGGAAGAAAAATCCTGATTATGAAGAAAGCCCACTGTAATTAATTCACAAATTGAATTCAAATTCAGAAAGGAAAACTGAAGATGAAGCACCATTAATGTTTTACCTGGAAAGACACTTGGAGGAGATGGAGTAGGAACAGCAATAGGAACTCCCACACTCCCACTTCCACTGTTCTCACGACTACTGCTCCGACTACTTGGGTGGCTTCCACCACTGCTCCCACTGCTGCTAAAGAAATAAGAGCCACCAAAATATGAGTATTTATAAATAGGAAGATATCATCAGCATTTCCCCAAATTTTCTAAAATTAATATAGCTACAATAAAAATAATTCAAAAGCCTTCCACTTCAAATCTGAATTTCTTAATGAAGCTGGAGAAAAGGCTGGGTTCAATAAACTTGTTTTGACCACCTTTTAATAAGCATGTATTAAAGAAATTAAGAAAAAATTCTCCATAAATATAAGTGATAAGAGCTGGGGCTCAACACATCAAAATAATAAATATTACCTTCTTATACTCCAGTTCAATGCCTGAGGAAACTTCTTTTATAATAAAAACATTTTCCTAAACAAATTGTTTGATTAATTTTAACTTGTATGATATCTTGATATACTATCTCATATTAATGTTGTATTGTGTAGTTTTTCATCTGTAAAGTTGCACCAAAAAACAACTTGAATTTTCCCACATCTGGTCCATAATTTTTTTTCAGATCAACTAAACTATTAACCTTGTAGAGAAGTTTGCACTTTAAGATGTCTATTCTTTTTCAACTTCCTGACTGCTCAAAGTTGCATCAGAACATGAGGAGAGAGAAGTGGAATCAAATGAGGTTTGGGAGAATAGAGTGAGGAAAAGAACTCAGTGGTTGGAAAATGAGAGAGATTTAACTTATCTGAATAGATTGTGGTACTATGACCATCACATTTTGCACTGAGGTAGAGAAAATACCTGTAAGTTCGATTTCTTTGATTCACAGAAGCTGTCCTCACAGGGCTCTGCTGCGAGGGAGCCATATTACGGGTTGGGCTAGGTACGTAATCATTTGGTACCACTGGAGGACGCACTGGCTCCAGTGTGCGATAGGGGGAGTGCCGCCTACAAAAAGAAAAGCGTATGTACTGTGTGATTAAGCAAATTTCGGCACAGTAAATTCGAAGAGTTGCCAGAGTGAAATACAATTTGTCATCAGAGGTAGGAATGTGTTTTAACATAACCCAGCTACCAATTTCATATCTTTCCTAAAGTATTACTTCTCTGCCATTAGAGTTTTGGTATTATTATTTTTCATTTCCCTGCGCTAATGCAATTTTGTTCATTTATTCTCAGAGAGCACATTCTCCATCACTTAATGTTTCCCAGATCCTACTCTTCTTAAAAGAGTTTGAATTATTTTAGTATCATGTCAAAAATCTTCCAACTGCACTGCATTAATGCCTTAATTATCCTCCCTAACCAAAGATACTCAAAGATAGGAACAAATCTGGATTTCTGATCCATAACCCCCACTATGCCAGTCATAACAACTCACTTCTCTTTCTATATACGAAATACATAGAAATCAAAGTATATCTGTACATAAAAATACACATTTAATCTCATCTCCTTCCATTCTCACAACCTCACTTTCTCCCTCAACTTGATCTCTTTCCTCTTCTCCTCCTCAGAGTTCAGCATTTACAAGGGAAAAGAAATCTTTTTAAAATAGACCACTTAAGTCCTTCTACCTTATTTACTCTGGGCTGTAAAATACAAACCAGTCTGAATTGGGGGGGGGGGGGGCGGGTGGGGGGAGATAGAAGTTAATTTTTTTTTTTCTTTTTTTTTTTAAAGATAGCCGGTAAGGGGATCTTAACCCTTGACTTGGTGTTGTCAGCACCACGCTCTCCTGAGTGAGCCAC
>NW_007728662.1:68194-83348 GCF_000696425.1 Galeopterus variegatus | reverse complement strand
AAAAAAAAAACCCGGTGGGGGGGGGGGGGGGGGGAGCAGGTAGGGGGAGATAGAAGTTAACTTTTTTTTTTCTATTTTTTTTTTCTTTTTTTTTAAATCATTATATAGTATAGCTGATTATCGTGGCCCTTTACCAATTCCTCCCTTTCCTCCCTCCCTCTTCCCAGACTGAATTTTATTAACATATATTTCTTTCTTTTTCCCCAAATTTCCTTTTAAAGGAAGAGGATAAGAAGAGTAAGAAAACTGGACACACGTTAAAACACTACTGATTAAATACGTTCTTGTCTCTTAAGTTTCCATATTCTTTGCAGCAATGATCCTCAAATGACATCTTGGAAGTGCATTATGGTCTTTAAAAGAATAAAAATTGGAAATCTCAAGATGTGAAACTTATAAACTTTGTTTTCCTGAAATAATGTTGTGCAACTGACTTAGATATTTGTCAACATTTCATTTCCCAATAGAATCCCAGAATTCCTTTACATATTGCTCTCAGGGGCCACTCAAGTTATGACTTTTATGATTTTGGATGAGATCACTTTGCAATGACCCCATTCACTCTACTATCCTCAAAATCTCCTTGCAGAAATACACGTATATATTAATAATTAAATATAATGAGGGGGCACTGGATGAGATATTGCGTTAAAGGAAGAAAAAGGAATGTCAGAACACTGGGTTTAAAATTTGAAAAAGAAGTTCAGGCACCTCTGAAATTATAATGCAAATATAAAAATAAAATGGAAAACTGAGTAATTTCTAAACATATGATTTTTAGACAATTTTTCCCAGACAGTAAAAAAGTTCTGTTTCAACCAAAAAAAAGCCCTTTGCTAATTGAGAACTATACAGTGAAGGCAATGATAGTAAAAAACAAGGGGCAGAGAAACAAAAATGGTGACTAGGCAAAGACTGTGTGGGAAAAAAACGGGCTGTGACCATCAACTGGCCGAGTGGTGCTCAGCAACTCTGGTCTCCAAGGATCCTGCAGAACCATTACTAATATACAAGGAAAACAAATATTCATATATAGCGGTCTTTAAAAAGTTCATGGAAAGATTAGCATTATCTTTTAATTCCATTTTTCCACAAATCTTTTTCAAGTACCCTCATATGAGTAATTTGATAATTTTATTTTACCAGAGACTAAGTGGGTTATCTTGCTAACAATCTTGATTTAAAACAAACAGTTCCTCTTGAACTTTCTACTCTTACCCCCTACTATTTCATATACATTCTATCCTAAAGTTTAAATCTTATTTGGTCCACTAGGATCTTTCCTCTCTAAGCAGAATTTTTTTGCCCATCTTTAATAAAGCCATCCTATTCCTTGATGGAATTCATTTATTCTTTTTGTCTGCCAGTGTCCTAACTATAATTACTCTTCCAACATTATCCTCCATTATATCCCAGCTCATCTTTGTCCTGTCCTGATTCACAGTGCTTGATTGCATTTTGGGGGGTTTTGGGGTTTTTTTTTTTCTTTTTTTGGTGAGGGGGACAAAAAAAACATTACTAATTAAAAGCCTTTTAGCATATACAATAAAGCCAATGGTTGTCAAAGCATTTTGTATTTGTCTCATACATTTTTCAATCCAATTTGTGGTACAGTGACCCTGAAAAGTTGATAAAGGACAAATATTACCCCCTTTTACAGATGAAAAAATTGAATTTCTGAGAGGCTAACTATAAAGGACCATAGAGCAAGCAGCAGAGCTGGACCCAAATTTTAGTCATATGGCTTCTGGGCTATATTACCATGCCCACCTGATCACAACAAACCAAGTTTATACTATGATGCTATAGAAGAAGTAAGTCAAGCTTTTCCATTAATTGACCATTTTTGACAAAGGTCAAATCCAGAGCCCAATTCTAGATGAAATTAAAGCTCAATATTCTCATAAATTATACAGAATTTTATAACCTACACAGCCTTCTTGAGAAGGACAGTCTGAGTTCAGCTGTACTACGAAAAACTGTAAACTTTTTCTGGAAAAAAAAAAAAAAATTAGACTGCAATTTGTAATAAACCAGGAACTTGGGCTTGGATTTTACCTCCAATTTAAAATTAGAAAAAAAACTTCTAAACAAAATTTTTTTAATATAGAGATGTGTTTCCCAGGAAAAGGGAGAGTTACACACACACAAAATAACCCTAGGAAGAAAATGTTCTGGAATTATGTTAAGTGAAATAAACTAGGAACAGAAAGAGAAATACTGCATGTCCTCAACTCATGAGTGGGAGCTAAAAAAAATAAGCAGATAAACTAAAGAAACAAACAGCAATCAAAATAATACACTGAACTTTCAACAGGAGAGAACAGAACTGAGGTTACCAGAGGTGGGAAGCGGGGAGGAACAGTTAATGAGAAATTGGTAAAGAGCTACAAAAAAATGATTAAATTGTGTAATGCTGAATATACTAATTATCCTGATTTTAGCATAACATGTTGCATATTCAATGTGGTACCCCACAGATATGTAAAATTGATCATATTTCAATTAAAAAACAAAGGAAATAAAACATTACAAAACCCCTTGCAAGAAAAAAAAAAATGCTCTGGGATTCATCCCAGGAATATAAGGATGGTTTAACATATGCAAATCAATAAATGTGATATACCACATTAACAGAAAGACAAAAAACCATATGATCATTTCAACTGACAAAAAATTTGACAAAACTGAACAATCCTTCATGATAAAAACTCTTAAAAAACTACATATTGGAGGTATGTACCCTCAATACAATAAAAGCCATATGTGAAAAACCCACAGCTAACATGATACTGAATGGTGGAAGCTGAAAGCTTTCTTTCTTAGATCAGGAAAAAGACAAAAATGCACACTTTCACCACTTCTATCCAACATAACGCCGGAAGTTCAAGCCAGGGCAATTAGATAAGAGAAAGAAAGAAAGGACATCAAATTGGAAAGGAGGAAGTCAAACTGTCCCTATCTGCAAACGACATAATCTTATAAAACTAATAAGAGAATTCAAGAAAGTTGCAGGATACAAAATCAACATGCAAAAAGTCAATAGCACTTCTATACACTAATAGTGAACTATCTGAAAAAGAAATCAAGAAAACAATTCCTTTTACAATAACCACAAAAAATTAGATAAGCAGGAATAAACTTAACCAAGGAGATAAAAGAGAGCTACACTGAAAACTATAAAACTTTGAAGAAAGAAATTGAGGAGGACATAAACAAATGGGAAGATATCCCACGTTCGTGGATTGGAAGAATCAACATCATGAAAATATCCATATTACCCAAAGCAATTTAGGCATTCAACACAATCCCTATCAAAATACCAATAATCTTAGTATTTGTATGGAACCACAGAAGACTTCATATAGTGAAAGCAATTACGAACAAAAAGAACAAAGTTGGAGGCATCACACACTTCCTGAGTTCAAAATTTGCTACAAAGCTATAGTAGCCAAAACCACATGGTACTGGCATAAAAACTGACACACAGACCCATAAAACAGAATAGAGAGCCCAGAAATAAATTCACACATCTACAGCTAACTGATCTTTGACAAAGGTGCCAAGAATACATATCAGGGAAAAGCCAATCTCTTAGTAAATGGTGCTGGGAAAATTGGACGCAGAGAATGACATTAGACCCCTACCACTCACCATATATAAAAATAAACTCTAAATGAATTAAAGATTTAAATGTAAAACCCAAAACTATGAAACCACTATAAGAAAACAGGGAAAATGATTCACAACATGGGGCTGGGCAAGAATATTTTTAAATAATACTTCAAAAGCACAAGCAATAAAAGCAAAAATAGACAAATAGGATTACATTAAACAAAAAAGTTTTTGCACATCAAAGGAAACTGTTAACGGAAGAGACAACTTACAGAATGGGAGAAAATATCTGAAAACTATACATCTGACAGGGGTTAATATTAGGAACAAAAACAATCCAACTAAGAAATGGGTAAAGGATCTTAACAGACATTTCGCAAAAGAAGACATACAAATGGCCAAAGGCATATGAAAAAAATGCTTAACATTACCAATCATCAGGGAAACACAAATCAAAACATCAAGATACCACTTCACTCTGGTTAGAATGATATTATCAAGAAGACAAAAGAAAACAAATGCTGGCAAAGATGTGAAGAAAAGGGAACACTTGCATACTGTTAGGGGGAGTGTAAACTAGTACAGCCATATGGAAAAAAACATGAAGGTTCCTCAAAAAATTAAAAATAGAACTACCATATAATCTAGCAATCCCACTACTGGGTATATACACAAAGGAAATGAAGTCGGTACATCGCAGAGATATCTGCTCTCCCATGGTTATTGAAGCACAATTTACAATAGTCAAGATATGGAATCAACCATAAGTGTCCAACAATGGATGAATGGGTTAAAAAAAATGTGGCATATATACACAATGAAATACTTATTCAGCCATAAAAAAATGAAATCCTGTCATTTGTGGCAACATGGATGCACTTGGAAGTTGTTAAGTGAAGTAAGCCAGGCATAAAAAGACAAATACCACATGATCTCACTCAGATGTGGAATCTAAAAAAAATTCAAATGCTGATATTACGGAGACAGAGAAGGGGAGGAAGGAAGGGAAAAAAGCAAGAGGTTGGCCAACGGGTACAAAATTAAAATTATATAGGGGGAATAAATCCTGGTGTTCTATTGCACAGCAGGGTGACTATGGTTAACAGTTAAGTTGTGTATATTACATAATAGCTAGATTAGGTTCAGATGCCCATACTGGCCAGCCAGCCCCCCAAAAAAATAGCTAGAGGAGAGACTTTTGAATGTTTTCACCATAGACATGATAAATGCATAAGGTGACAGTTACATTAACTACCCTGACCTGATCATTATACAGTATACATATGTATCAAAACATCAGTTTGTACCTCATAAGCATATACAATTACAGTGTGTCAATTAAAATTTTTTAAGAAGAAAATGTTCTCTTTATTCAAAAATAATTTAAATATATGTTGTGTTTAGTTTTAACACAATACTACATAAAATGGTTTTCAATTACTATTTAGTTATATACTCACCCAAGTGTCCCTTTCCCTGACATTGGGGGACTGGGGGGTTTCTGAGTTGGAGGTGTTGTACGTGGCAGCCCACCCATCTTCATATTCTGGGTACTCACCTAAAAAATTTTGAGGAAAACTCAACTCAACTCGTATGCAGTGAAATGAAGTACCACTTGGGGGAAATAATGCTATGCTATTTAACAAAGGAGGGGAAGGTTTAAATACAGGGGAAAAAAATCAGAGGCCATGCATTTCATATGCAATTTCTACTCTATTATTATTCTACAGTTGTACTCAAAGGACTCTTCCTAACATGAGATCTTCAAATGGTTATAAACTTATGTGCAAAGACTATATTTGCCATTAGGTCATCACACCAACAGATCACTGGTTAGACTATTTGATATTACGTTCCATTGAAATTAAATAGGATAACCACAAAAATTTTAGTTTTAATAAAGAATAACTCAATCAGAAACAATAATGCCTTTAAGCAATTCTTTACTTTTTAGAGAGCTTCCTTTGATAGCAAGTGTATCATAAACAAAATACATTTCCCAAATAAAAATATGCAACTTTATGCATATGATCCATTGTAACTCTAAAATTAAAATAAATTATGATATATAAAAAAATGTTTAGTTTTTTAAACTGTGGACCAGCCTTACAATTCAGATTTCTTTAATGTTCTCTTATGAGGGAATCACCTACCTGAAAACTGCTAGAAGTTCAAGGCATGTTCCTAAAACATCTGAACCAGAAACTTAGGGCTGAGGTATCCCCATTCATCTGTAAGCAGCACAAGTGCCATTTGCAAGGTCCTAGTTCCAATGGGAATTAGACCCACTCAGGCCCAAACTGAATGTTACTTCGGGCATGAGAAAGATGTGACATAGTCCTAAGTCAGAGCTGGACCATGACTCCACTCACTGTTCTATCCCCAACTGAAAATGCAAGTGTAGGAAAGATGGGTAATCTAGGAATAATAGATGTCACCAGAGCAGTACATCAGCACTTACACCAAAAGCCCTAGAACTCTGGATATCTTAAGGAGCTCAGAGAAGTCATTCACAAATACAGTTCAAATGCAATCTCAAATTGTTTGAGGCTACCAGTGGGTTAGTTAATGTTCACCATACAGATTCATAACTGACCCTATTATAAGTCCCTAATATTTTGGATTGCCATCTTCAAAACACTTCAAAAAAGAATCTCAACTTTCCTAATAAAAACATCTACATTATTCAAATTATACTTGTAAAATACAATGTAAGACATTATATACCACTGAAATCAGAATACATTTATAGTGTAATTTCAAAATATAAATTTTAAGAAAAGAAATCATAATTGTATACCGAGTATTGAGGCTGTCAAAATTAATTCTGGCTTAGTTGGAATTTTTAAAAATCCTAAAACACTTACTTTTTATCTGAATAGGCAAGAAATAATATATCAAGAAACAAATTCTTCAAATGAATAGCCCAGTGAACAAGTTGCGTGTGATGTTAAAACAATCGTTAATGACAAATGATACCTTTGAAATGTCAAAATTTTTTTTTTTTACAAATCTTGATTATTCATTTACTTTTTTACAAAATTGGCAATATAGTTTTTAAAAGATGCAAAAAAATTTGTTGCATTTAGATAAGTATCTTAAAATGTAAGGTAAGACTGCAAAGCAGTGTGACAGGTTTTCTTCTGTACCTTGTAAGCTGAATTGGAAGGCAATTCCCAGAATTCTAGAAATTGTGGAGACATTTTCATTTTAGAAATGTCAAAATTTTTAAAGTGAAGCATTTATCTGTAATCCTTTTGTTGTTGCTTTTAAACAATAAATGCAAAACAAACCAATTATCAAGTAAGAATAAAAATTAACTTATCCTTGCTCTCCCCCATCAATAATAAGCAGAGGGTATACTAATTATATCTTGAAATGAAAATGCCAGAAGTTTTTTTTAAAAAATCAATCCACATTTGGGGAAAATTATAGGAGTAACATGACAAATAACCAATAGTTCTGAAAACTGTAAATCTTAATTTATGATACTAAAAGACTTTAAAAGTGGTAACCCAAAGTCCTTTAAGCTCAACCTTAAACAACATAAAACCCAAAGTTACTTTAAGTGACGAGGAAGAAGTGAACCAAACACTAAACTATGTCAATTTGCTAGAAACAGGAAGTAAAAGAAGCAGGAATAGAAAAAAGAGTAAAAGAGAATTTTATTCTATACATGGGATAGCTAAAATACTTCAAAACAGCTTTACAATTCTGATTTGTTTTAGGTTTTAATACGTAAAGAATTTTTGTTTAAATTGCAGTATCTTAAATAGGTCTTTGAACTTACTCCAAAAATAATATAAAATAAAGAATCTATAAAATCTGGTGGACATTAAATAAAACTCAATACATTTCATGATCTGTAATCATCAAATTATTGTTTTTGCTTGGTTAATGGGGCTGGATGAGTAACAAATCACTTAAGAAACCAAAATCCCTGTATATCCAAACCATCTAATTTTACACTTCACTGATACTATTAAGCTATTAAGCTGAAAGTTTTTCAGTATTTCCTCAAAGCAGTTTTCCTTTGTGAAAAATGTTTCGTGCTAAGTAAACCAATGAATATGCTATGCAGAATATAAATACTGCCATCTACCTAGAGGAAAAGGATAAACAGCAATAAATGCCAAACAAAATTTATTTATAATAGGTAGAATCTGTATTATAATTAAAGTTAAGAAACTGTATTTCAATCCTAAAATGATTTGGTAAAATATATATATATATTTACTGGATAGCTATCATGCTCCTACAATCTATTCTGAGGGAAGTTTTTAATAGAAAACAACATTTCCTGACAAGTAATAAAACACACGACTAAACTGTATGTGGTAGTGGTGGGAAACTTGTGTACACACACACACACCATAAACTCAGTACAAACCAACACTGCAGCCTCTTCATAACAGTAATTCCACATGAAATATTTTTTTAAACTACAAACATGTAGTTAATGATCCTAAATTTTGAGTGGGAGTGCTTATCACACTTTTCAAAGAATTAGTTGGGAACTGGAATAAAACTATGGTGGCTGAATGCAACAATAATTTCTTTATGTGGGTATATGTTTATTACATAAAGCAGAAAGTCATCAAGAGCTAAGTGAAGTAGGTATTAGGTACAAGGAGGAACAGTAAGGAAAAGTCCCCTTTTTCCCCCTACTGGAGAGAAACCTCCAAAAAAACAAAAGTAGAAGAAATAATTCATTTAGGTGATGAGGGTTATAATGCATGCCACAAATACTTTCCCACTGGCCTATGATGAATGTAGATAATACTAGAGGTAGGAACAGTTCTTTTATGACCAAAGAGTGGTCTAGTCTTCCAGGCTTCAAAGACCCCTACAACCAGCAGCACCACCCATCAGGTCACTTATGCCTTAATATTTTTCTCTACAGTGCTCTTACCTTTCCTGCTCTATCCTTCTTGGTAAATTCAATACCTCCTTGAATCTTGATATATAATGTTCATTACAAATCTCGGCATTTTCCAGCACCCTCTGAGCTTCAGTATTATTTCTAAATAATATCTCTAGTTCATAGAAGACATCATCTCCGCTACAAATCTCTCACTGACAGATGATCTGCTGCAATAAAACAGTGGCAGACACATTCTAAAATGGTATGTGTGGTATACCCTTCATTTATCGACCACATACCAGATTACTAGGTACAAGAGTAAAGCCACATGATAAAAGAAGGGAGTCTTGGAGACACAATGGTCTATAAAAGAATTTTTCTGCTTCTAAGGTATTTTGAAATAAATAAGAGTCACATGATTAAAACAAAAAGGAATGTCTACAAATTCTATAGAAAGCACAAAAAAAGAATTATCAATATAGGAAGAAATTGTTAGGCGAGGTTTCATAGGGAAAAACCTGACCTGTACTGTTAAGTTCAAAAAGAACAGCATTTAAATAGAGAGAGAGAAGAGAAGTGTGTGTAGGATGTATCTGTGTGTGGAATAGTGAATACGGGAAGAAGCTGTGGTCAAGCACGTATGGGCCTTCATTCTCTGACCAATATTATTCCCCATTATAGTCTTATTCAGGACATCATTCTTTGGCTTTCCAGAGACCTCTATCGCTCTCCTCAGAGAATATAGGAGGGGTCTTCAAAAAGTTCATGGAAAGATTTGAGTTATCTTTTAATTCAATTTTTCCAAGAATTTTTTGAAAGTATCCTCATATATCTCTTTTCAGTTCCTAAGGGCTACTGGTAAAAGGAACAAGAGATCCCCTTAGGGACATCAAAGTTGAAACCAGGAATTAAGAGTATGAATTCAGGACAGAGATAAAATTTTTAGTATGAGAGTTGAAAAGACAAAAAGCCTAAGAAGCCAAGAGTCCTAAAATAATCCAGTACAGAGATGAGGGAATAAGAGATTAGGAGAAAGACAGGAGAGAAACAGGCAAAGAAAGTAGTAGAAGAAAACAAGAGTGTAATAGACAAATTTCTGCTTGATTCTGTAAAGTTTCTAAACTTCTGCTTGATTTTGTAAAGTTTCTAACAACTGGATTTTGCCGAAACAGAATTGATGGCTCAAGATTGGAACTGACGGGCAAAAACATATGAGTTTCCCACGGGTTGCTGTCATTACAGAGTTTTTCTTCCAAGTGTTGTGTCAAGTAAATTTTTAAGAGTAAACCCTCAGCTGTACGTGAAAGCTAGAAACAAGAGGGAAATTTTATCATTTCTGCAGGGAATGACAAACACTAAATACTCAAGTGAAAATGTTAGCCCTATTTTTTTAATATGGGATTAAATTATGGATCTTCAAGATCCTAGGCAAAATTTTCAAAAGTATTATATTCTTAACTTGTTAGTTGTAAAATAATCCCTTAACCCCTGCTTATTAATTATACAAAATCTGCTTGGGGAATCTTCAACTGAAATAAATATTACATTAACAAATCAGAAGTCTTTACTATTTTTGATTAAACTAATATGTGTATTTTAAAAACTACTTAGAGTAGAATTGTGGCCACTAGAGGCTGGGAAGGGGCAGAAGGGACAGGAAGAGGTTGGTTAATGGATACGAAACTACAGCTAGATAGGAAAAATAAGTTCTAGTGGTCTACAGCAGTGCCAGACATCTATAATTATCAATAATTTATTGTAGTTCTCAAATGCTAGAGAGCTCAAATGTTCTCATCGCAAAGAAATGATAAATTTTGGGCCGGGCCAGTGGCGCACTCGGTAGAGTGCGGTGCTGAGGATTCGGATCCCATATAGAGACTGGTCCGCTCACTGGTTGAGCGCGGTGCGGGCGTGACACCGAGGGTTGCGATCCCGTTACCGGTCACGAAAAAAGACAAAAAGGGGGGAAAAAAAAGAAATGATAAATTTTTATGATGATGGTATGCTAACTACGCCAATTTGACCATACACACTGTATATATGGAAATATAACTCTGAACTCCATAAATACGTACAATCAATGTTTCAACTAAAAAATAAATTTCTTTTAATAAATAAAAAGAAAAAGTACTTAAGTAAGCATCATTGGTGACAACTTTACTGTTTTCAACAAAAAAATACATCACAAATATATCATATTGGCTTGAATAACAGAGTTTTAAGACTCTTTTTAGTACTAAAATAGAGTGTGGAAATGGAACCAAAGTCACAGGTACATTCCACTTTTATATGGCCTCAGGCACATATTAAAACACTTCCAATATGGCATTCTGTCCACTGGCCTTTTATGCCCTTTGTTATAAAAATATCACCAAATTGTTTTCAAAAGTCTTAAGAATTAAACTCTACAACTTGACCGAAGTTTAAACCAGTTAATACAAATTTCGGATGAAGAGAACAATTAAGCATCACCAGAAAATGCTGTATAATATACCAGAAATTCAACTTTTAAGCAAGTAGGTCTGAGTCAAATCTCATGTGTCTGGTCCCAGAGTATGATGGGTTTGTTTAGAGACTGTCTGAAAAGCATCAAAAGTCTGACAGCAATGGGAGCAAAGACAGAGATTAAAAAGAGCTAAAAAAAAAAAAAAAAAAAAAAAAAAAAAGAGAGAGAGAGAGAGATAAAGGTAGAAGTGAAAGGAAAAAGGGCTAGAACTTAAATATGCTTTAAATCTAAAGCACATATTAAAGGCTCTGTTTAAACAGCTATACTGACTAAAATGAGGATAAGGAACCCACACTCATATTGATCTGGAGACTTCCAAGGCACTTGATAGAATCCACAGGTTTCCAAAAAGCTCAGTTGGAAAACCACTGGACTAGTTTACATTTGTAGTCCCTTCTTACCTTAACATATTCAATTATTCGATTAATCACCCTTCTAAAACCACTAATTTTATATTTCTCACCAGCATAAAAAGAGTAATGATTTGCTATATACTGAATTTTTTTTTCACTCTGATTTTTTTCATACTTGGGTTCACCCAAAATTATTAACTATGTGCCACAGGTTTAGAGAGAAGATAGAGATATTCACAAAAGGGAACAAGAAGGAAAGACAGAGCACTGGCACATTCTAGTTGCTAGATAAACTCAGGATACTCTCCTTACCCTGCTAATTCCACCCCTACAGAGTAGAAACACTTACACAGAGCCATAGTTCTCAGGAATGGAGCTTTATAAAGCAAAGAGCAGGGCCGGCCCGTGGCTCACTCGGGAGAGTGCGGTGCTGATAAAGCAAAGAGCAAATGTATCAAGGGATCTTATATAAGTGTGATTTCCTGTTACATCTTTCTAGAAGCCTTTCAGTTTGCCCTATCTCCCCAAAAATTAACACATCAAAAGCCAAAATTTAAATACAGACTTTAGAGGAAAAAGGCCAAGGCAGCCACACAGCCTGCTTTTGGCCTAGCTCACTGCAGCCCACCTATTTCAAGCAAAAAGAATCCCCTCACAATTCCACATGCCTTAATCACCAATACTTAAGAGTTTGGAGCCAACACTCCAACCAATAACACAAGGAATGTATTTGCGTAGGCTCCTCTGATCAGATCTACAACAAGCAGGTGAAATTTCTGGGGCCATGGAAAGTACTAACTAGTTAATGATTCAGAATTCAGTCATTTTGTCTTCTTGTTATCACTTTCCACACTGAAGACACGGTGAACAATGGGCTATTAGAGTAAAAGAATATATATATTTGAAAAGAAATTATAAAATGTGGCTAAGCAAAAAAGAACAAAGAGGAAATGAATGCTAAGTTTTATGAAAGTAATTTTAGTATTTTATTTGACAGGCTTCTTGAGTATAGTTGAATTATATTAAAATGTTACTGAAACAAATCACAAGAAATATTATCTCTAATTCTTAACTTGTATTTTGTTAAACACTATATAAGCTTTTGATGTTTTGCATATAATATTCATCTTAAAGATGAGTTTTAAAAAACTCTTAAAGTGAGTTTACACTGAAATATATCTTTTATACAGCTATTTGTTTTGCAAACTGCATGTTTTGCAACTGCAGACTAATTGTTTTGCAAAATGCATGATACTGCAACTTAAAAAAAAACCCGTACCACTGAACATTTTCTGTCTCAATTTCTTCACATTAAGAGTTCAAAAGATAACATATTGTTTTCGGGGTGTATAATAAAGCACACCATTTATAGAATAAAAAGTCTATTACACAGGGGGAAGGTTAAATAAAGCACATTAGTTGGCCCTCTAATCCATTATAAAATTTCTATATTTACAAAAATCCAGTTAATTTTATTCCATAACAACCTTTTATGATAAGGTAAACAGTTACATTCATTTTCACAAAATATATTAATACTGCAAAGTAACCATTCATTCAACAAATATTTACTAAGCACCTAATGGGTGTCAGGCACCTTCTAGGCACAAAGGATAGAACAGTGAACAAAAGAGACAAAAAAAATCTGCCCTTAAGGAACATGGAGACACACCACAAAGTTGCAGGACAAAAAAATAAAATAAAGGAGAAATTATTGGTTTTAAAAGGCCAAGTGCCAAATATCTCCTTACTCCCCATATGTAATACTCTACATAAGAACAAAGAATGGAAATCCAGCCCTGGAATCTCTTACCTTAAATCTAAGCAACCACTTAATGCATAAATGGAGCAAATAAAAGAGGTAAGGAAAAAAAGCATTGAAAGGTTAGTTGGAATTTCAAGATGTGAAGAGAAAGGAAAAAAACAAAGAAAAAACAAGTTAAGCATTCAGCATTAACAAAATAATGTTTCAGTAGATTATAGAAAGAGTGGTTAAAGCAGGATGTGTCATGAACAGGAGTTCCTTTGATGAAATTATTTTAAGACATTGTTCTATTCAAAAATTCAACTTTGTGACCCTTAAAACACTAACAGTCCAAACAATGAAGGGACTACAGAGTCCGAAAAGAATAACTTTTTACTTTGAGAATTAAATAACAATTAGGGGGAAATCATCTTTTTATTATATAAGTGTGCAAGCACAAATGTGACGTTTTATATTCTAAGCGTCTTTTTGGCATTAGATTCTGTAAGTACCCTAAAATATTCTATTAACAGTTGTTTGTCTTGAATACATTTTACCAAGTTAGAATAAATTTGTTATTAATCAACCATCCAATTACACATCCTATTTTTAAACGTTCTAATTAGTAAACTAAATGCATGTAGGTATCAATTACAAAATTAAATATCAAATTCCAGATAACAACAGTACTTATATCAAAACTTTTACGAAGAGATTTTAAAAATAAATTTACATTATATATTTTCTTTTTACCTAGATCTACATTAAACTTAGATTTAACTGATTTCCAGCCATAATACTGTGGATGCATTTTTTATTTAAATATGCTTACATCTGAGAAAAAAAAAAGTCAACCGCATGAACTATACAGTTTCATTATAGGCATATATGTACAGTATATTTATTTGAAGTCACATTCCATAAGTCATTGTCTCTCAAATTACTGATCAGATGCAATTTTTAAATAATATTTAGCTGAAGCTCTAGTACCAACACTAACTTAAATAAAATTTACATTCCTCAGTTTTAATTATGGTACTTTATATACACACTAAGCACTCAAATACATTTTAAAAGATAGCCAAAATGTATAATGGCTACACACTCAAAAGCAGTGGAAATATTAATTCACATACTACTTTTATCTATACTATTCTCACCTAAAATGTTGAAATAAAATTATTTTAGAAAAATTCAAAGTACATGTTTATTAACTGTTGTTGTTTCTGAAAACTATTGCCAAAAGACTGCTGATAAATTTTTGAGATAAGGTAAACACTTTAATAACATGCTGAATAATTTTTTAATCAGTCATATTAAATCACCATAAAGATTAGAAAGATTATGCCACACTTATTTACTCGATCTATATGAGGCATTATCATAATTGATTAAACAAATGCAATTCATTCAAAGATGACTGCTTAACTTGAGAATACACAACTAAGAAAAATCAAGAGGGATAAAAGTTATAGTAGCAAAGAATCTTCACAACCACAACTGGGGCAAGACTTGGTCTTCTAGTAAAGGAAAGATAAAAGCTTAATTTTTCAAAGAGTTAGTTCCATTATGGGCTACTGTTTTAAAACGCTTGACAAAAATTATACTTACCTTTACTCCATGTCCAATATCATCTAGAATTGTATAGTCAATAGGTTTTCTAATATAACGAACTGGTCGTTCAAGGTTGGCTGGAGCAATAATCTTATGTGTCCTTGAAGTGTTTTTATTGGTAGTCAAAATACCAATTTCTCTTCTTGCAACTTTCTCTTTATGAATATCAACTGTCTGCAAAATATAATATATAAAAAAACAAAAGCATATAGCTCTGACATCCAGAAAAATCAAAATATAAATGCCCAGAGATTTAATATTGCTATTCATATTCTCAACTATGCTTGCTAAAAATTTTCTCCTTTCTGCACTACTGACTTTCTCCATTTTTAGGCTAATGCAAAGGTTGGCAAACCATGGCCCACAGGCCAAATCTGGCCCATCACCTGATTTTTACAGTCTACAAACTAAGAGTGGTGTTTACTTTTTTTTTTTTTTTTTTTTTTTTTTTTTTTTTT